>NC_084592.1:41376298-41394914 GCF_033807715.1 Cololabis saira | reverse complement strand
TTGAAGCTCAAGCTTCAACCCAACGCTCTGTATGTTTAGAACGGCTGTCATTCCCTGCACGAGCAAACAAGCGACGAGAGTATTGTGATTTACGTCTCGGAGGCTGAACGTTCACCCGTGTTTCATGACTTCCTTCTGCCATTGCAGGGCAGCCAGGTTGTTTAGGAACTTAAAACCCATCATTACCTTCATTCCCATTATTTGATTTTCAAGTGTTTGTTTTTTTTGTTAGTTATTTGAATAAAGTGTTGTTTATTATTTCACATTTGCCTCTGCTTGTTTCCTCTGCATTTCCTCTAAGTGCTCATTGATAGAAAATGTTCAGGCGAGGACTCAGTTTCACTAAAAAACGCTGGCAAATTGCTTTGTTTTATTTCAACAAAACACCCACGTGTTTAAATATCTTGCAGCTGTATGTCTGCACGGCTCACACAAATATTATAACACTTAAGGGGAATGAGGCCGTGCAGATAGGAGCCATCTCCCAAACCACCGCTTTATTACAATATACTTTTAATATAGTGAATTATAGGGATGGGCGGTTTGGACTAAAAAATGTATCACGATAATTTCTGGCATTTATCCCGATAACAATAAAAAATGACGATAAAAGAAATACCAATTCAACTCCACCTTTTTAACTATATCTTTCTTTCTTTCTTTCTTTCTTTCTTTCTTTCTTTCTTTCTTTCTTTCTTTCTTTCTTTCTTTCTTTCTTTCTTTCTTTCTTTCTTTCTTTCTTTCTTTCTTTCTTTCTTTCTTTCTTTCTCTTTCTTTCTTTCAGGCTCATTTCTTTCTTTCTTTCTTTCTTTCTTTCTTTCTTTCTTTCTTTCTCTTTCTTTCTTTCTTTCTTTCTTTCTCTTCTTTCTTTTCTTTCTTTCTTTCTCTTTCAGGCTCATTTCTATCTTCTTCTCTTTCTTTCTTTCTTTCTTTCTTTCTTTCTTTCTTTCTTCTCTTCTTTCTTTTCTTTCTTTCTTTCTTTCTTCTTTCTTTCTTCTTTCTTCTTTCTTTCTTTCTTCTTTCTCTTTCTTAGTTTTCTTTCTTTTCTTTCTTTCTTCTTTCTTTCTTTTTCTTTCTGCTCATACCTTTCTTTCTTCAGTCTTCCTTTCTTTCTTCATCTTCTTTCTTTCTGGGGATCCTTCTTCCTACTGTCTTTGGGTCTTTTCTTCTTTTCTTTTCTCTTGTTCTTTCTTCGTTCAGGCTGTCCGTCCGTCTGCCTTTCGTTCTTGAGGCAGGATAACACAGAACTAAAATCCAGCTTTTTTTTTTTTTTTAAAAAAAAATTTTTTTTTAAAAAAATTTTTTTTTTTTTTTTTGTAGTTGTCTTTTTTTGGTGGGGGGAGTGTCTGTTTTCTTCTTTCAGGCTCATTTCTTTCTTTCTTTCTTTCTTCTTTCACTTTCTTTCTTCTTTCATCTTTCTTTCTTTCTTTCTTTCTTCTTTCTTTCTTTCTTTCTTTCTTTCTTTCTTTCTTTCTTTCTTTCTTTTCTTTCTTTCTTTCTTTCTTTCTTTCTGGCTCATTTCCTTCCCTTCCTTCCTTCCTTCCTTCCTTCCTTCCTTCCTTCCTTCCTTCCTTCCTTCCTTCCTTCCTTCCTTCCTTCCTTCCTTCCTTCCTTCCTTCCTTCCTTCCTTCCTTCTTCCTTCCTTCCTTCACGTACATTGTGCATGGATTTAACACAGAACCATAAATCAGCTTTAAACAAAAACATCATCAACGGGAATTTATCGTTTTTACCGTGAGATACAAATTCTTACCATGGGGAATTTTTTTGACGGTTTATCGTGAACGGTAAAATATCGCCCATCCCTAATGATATCTGACCCTCTTTGTAACCGCCTGATAATCTGCTTCATTTGCTTCATTTCCAATCTGAGATGTGAAATCTTCACCAGAAAAGTTCAAGTTTCATGGTTTTGGTGTCTAAAATGACCAACTTTGGCACCACGAAGCCTCTGACTGTGACTCTGGAAACTGTTTCCCTCCTTCTCTCCGTCTCCTTCTAGGTGTCAACGAGTTTACCTGAGACAAGGATCTTTACCCGACCTTCACCTGAGTGTTGGCTACGTTTAAGAGGTGCAGACGTGGATGTTTGGACATGTGGAAATGTTAGAGACACTAACAACCTCAAATATGGATATGAGGAACATTCAAGTTCACCAAATGTTTGTTTTTCCAATGCAAAATGAAAAGTACTCAAGTATGCCTGAATTTAGTGGAATGGGGATTTAAAAGCATGCATAGCAATTAAATGCTATTATTATTATAGGATTTTATTTACAAGGAGAACATTTTTCTAAGCCACACTGGGAGAGCTGCTGAGTTATTTTCTTCAGCAACACTTTAGAGAATCTGAAAGGACAATTATAATCAGGCACATATTTCAAATGATGGGTTTATTAGATTCTAACTGAAGAGTGGGATTTTTTTGTCGTTGAGGTAATAAATACATTTAAAGAGGAGGCTATCAAACCGAAATGAAATATCTGACAGGATAGAAAAAGCTTTTAAGTGTTTTTAGTGTCCATGTGAGGAAAATGAAACGAATAAGATGAAACTGAACACTGCAGCTGCCTTATATAGTTTTCAGGATGTGTGATTTACAGCCTTTCTGGAGCCACTGGCATTTAGTGGGACGTTTTGGTCTTTTGGTCACTCAGTATGCTGCACCCATATAACCAGTACTGGAGTTGAGGGAGGATGAGGGGGGATGAGGGGGGACGGCATCCCCCTGAAAATAAAAACAGTC
Source organism: Cololabis saira (assembly GCF_033807715.1). NCBI lineage: Eukaryota > Metazoa > Chordata > Actinopteri > Beloniformes > Belonidae > Cololabis > Cololabis saira. Next base: position 41,392,169 of record NC_084592.1, on the reverse strand, counting down.
AAAATCATCCCCCCTGTAAAACTTCCATCCTCCCTTTCCATCCCTTATGTCATTTCATCAATGAATGTGGCCAGAAAAATAACTTATTTGACCATTTTCACCTGTTTCAAGTAAATTTTCACTTGAAATAAGTAGCAAAATCTGCCAGTGGGACAGATTTATCTTCTTATTACAAGCAAAAAAAATCTTGTTCCACATGCAGATTTTTCTACTTATTTTAAGTGAAAATCTACTTGAAACAGGTGAAAATTGTTGTTTTTTCCAGTGATAAGTTTTGTTTTAAGTGTAATGAGATTTTTTTTTTTACTAAAATGAGACATTTTAACTAGAAATAAGACGAATATTCTTGTTAAGATTTTGAGTTTTTGCAGTGATCCATGTTACTTATCCTGTGAAGGACAGAGTCATATTGATAAGTTCAGAAAACTGTTTTTATTGTTGTGTTTTGATGTATTTGATGTAAGCCCAGTGGATATTTAAGGCTTACAGAAGGCTGCATTTAACTGCTGCTATATTTCTGCAGGTGTTTTGGTTTGTGATATATATTTTATTATTTATAATCAGCACAGATTATCTGTCCCCATATGATAAAATCCACCATCCCCCCTGATTTTTATTTACAACTCGAGTACTGGATATAACCCTGCAAACCGCGCACCTTATTCCCAGACTTGTTTTTATTCTTTCTCCTCTTTTATAAAGAAGCCCAACCAACTACCTGGTCTCACGGAAGGGCTAGGCTTTGTGTGGTCCCATTTCTATCACCCTCCGACTGGTAACCCCGCTCCCTCTCGCACCTGCGTCGCTCCCATGTCCCCCAAAGGAATGCGCTGGGGCTTGTAATCGCCTTTGTGGGGGCCATTGAGTTGTTCAGGCTGACTAGAAACTTCCCAACCTCACAGCGCGCTGGCCGCTGAATGGGACTCAGCGTGGGGCGGCTCTCCAAACCCACGCACGCTGCCAAATTCCTACAGTGGCGCTGCACAATCACTCCCACACAGACCCCGGTGCAGAGCCAGGCGGGAGGGACCGGACTGGGGAGTGGGGGGGTCGGGGTGAGGGGTGAGGGAAGAGGAGGAGAAAGAGGAGAGGAAGTCTGCAGGACGGTCACTCTCTGCGTCTTTGGGTGCGCAAATTTGGAAATCTTTGATATAAAGGCGTATTTTACGCATGCAATTTTGTTTTCACAATAAATTCTGTCGCGGACACCAACAATAGAGAATTCAGGGAAATAAAAAGTAGAAAATTGGGGGGGTGGGGGGGCTCGGGGTGAGGAGAAGGGGCTATGACTGAAAAAGAAGAGTCTGCAGGACGGTCACTCTCTGCGTCTTTGGATGGAAACATGCGCAAATTTGAAATCTTTGAATTAAAGACGTATTTTATGCATGCAATTTTGTTTTCACAATAAGTTCTGTCGCGGACATCAACAACAGAGAATTCAGGGAAGTAAAAAGTAGAAGAAATCGGGGGAGTGGGGGGTTCGGGAAGGGACTGACACTGTTGGGCAGAGAGGAGGAGGAGAATAAGAAGTCTGCAGGACGGTCAGTCTTTGCGTCTTTGGATGGAAACTGCGCAAATTTGGAAATCTTTGATTTAAAGGTGTATTTTACGCACCAATTTTGTTATAAATTCTGTCGCGGACACCAACAACAGAGAATTCAGGGAAATAAAAAGTAGAAAATCGTGGGAGTGGGGGGGTCGGGTTCAGGAGAAGGGGCTGACACTGTTGGGCAGAGAGGAGGAGGAGAATAAGAAGTCTGCAGGACGGTCACTCTATTGCGTCTTTGGATGGAAACTGCGCAAATTTGGAAATATTTGATTTAAAGGCGTATTTTACGCACTCATTTTGTTTTGCACAATAAACTCCGTTGTGGACACCAACAACAGATAATTCAGGGAAATAAAAAGTAGAAAAATCAGGGGGTTGAGGGGGGGTTTGGTTGTTGCTGGACAAACTTTGAAAATAAAGCAATTTCTCTTAACTTTCAGTGCATTTGTGCTCCGTTTCGGTGCATTAGGTCTGTGTCGCCGGCATATAGCGCCGTGGCTGCGAGTAGATAGAGCACCACTGCAGGATTAAGAGGCAGCAAGATTGTTAAACATGTCAACGTGTAATTGCACGATAAGGCCCTTCCGAGGAATTCATTGGCCCAGTTGCTTTCTCTATTCCGCGCTAATCTCGCCCGGCACATTCGCTCTGTGCAATCTGTCTCCATAATCTTCTGTGACAGAGCGGGCGACGGGAGCAGGCTGCCTGGTAATTTTTTAGGAAAAGAAGGGGGAGGGGGGGGACGCGGAGAAAATATGCAGAGGCGTGATAAAGTGACGCTAATTATCCCCATTTAGGACAGGGAGTGCAAGGGATCGGGGCTTTGCAAACAAGCGAGTGTGCGCGGCTGCTGATGGCCTCCTAGCACGGAATATATCGGTGGCTACAAGATAAGAGCCGCGGCGGTGGAGAGATTTATTGGCCGGTCAGCTAAACACATGCGCATGAAATCTCTCTCCCTCACTCACTCTCTCACTCACACACACTTATGCACACTGGTGCACACACACACACACACACACACACACACACACACACACACCAACACACACACACACGGTCTCCTGCAGGAGCACCCCGCTTTACGCCCCTCTTCCACCTCAAGGTGTAATTTATGAGGGTTAAATTTGCCAGAACGCTCCTCTTTTAGCCTGGCGATGCGCCGTGACGCGCTCCGCCTCTCCGGGCTTTCAGCAGTTAATCCGCATCTCTTCACATCAACAGATAAGATGGAAACAGATGCGAGACACGCGAGGAAGAGACTCTTCCCTCTCCGGCACAGAAAAGCAGCAGCGCGCACCGGAGCGCGGAGATGTCTCCATAGGTGCGCGGTGGTTGTCTTTTTTTTTTGGAGGTTTCAGGAGTCAAAATCGACATTGTTCCTGTGATTTACGTCAGTAGATTAACGCGCCCGCAGGACTGGAGGCCTTTTTTAAACAGGTTTTCATCTGTGTGAAATAGGCTCCTTAACTTATATTGGGGATTAATTGATTTCTTAAAAATGCATAAGTAGGCATAATTGTCCCTTATTTGCATATCTATCTCTATATATATTTATAAAAATATGACAATCTGATCAACTGTTAAGAGATCAAATCATCTTTTGAGCAATTTCGATGTTTAAATTACTTCCCAAACTATTAAAAAAAATCTAATTGAGACAAATAGGCCAATTTATGTAAAAACGTCTGAATAGTAGAAGAGAAGTGTTGCTGTTCAAATGTTCCCCAACTCCTCTTGAACCTGAACTGAATCATCTCCGCGAGCTGTCCATCCAGCAGTTTGAAATAAATAGCTTGTGTTTAGTTGTTTTGCTTCTTTAAAATGTTATTTGGTTTTAAATCTGGGAAAATAAAATGAGCCTTGAAATGTTCTTCTTTATTTCAGTCACTAACTGTCTGTTGACTCAAGCGTTGCTTGGTGGTCAGAGGCTAAAGAACCAGTTAACTTCCTGACTCCAGGATGTCAAAAGCCAAACCACAATTTTTAGTGTAGTGCAACCAGATTGTTAGAGAATTGTGATTTTAATCAACTGTGTTTAGCTCTCCATATGTCAGTCAGTTGATTGATGCCTTTAAATGACGCCTATTAGGCTCATATCTCGCCTGATTGTTCACAAAGATGTGTCAGAGTTAATCTATATAAAGCGGATGTGTTTCAATAATTTATCCATATCTTGAGGGCAGTGGGAGATAAACCAGTAATCCCGACCAGATTGTTATAATTAACCTTGTCAAAAGATGAAACATTTTACATTTATCATGTTTGTACATTAACAAGAGACGCAGTGAAATCCCATCAAAACGTCACACAAGGAGTCAGAAAATGTACCTCAGTAGAGAAATAAAGAGAACGATTCTTTCAGCTGATATTCTATTTTCTAAGATCGTTTAATATAACTTAGTTTAAAATATAATTTTGAGTGGTGGTGAAGATCGATTTCGAGTCCGAGACATTTCTCCAATTTAAAAACAATTGTAATTAATGACTAAATTACGCTACAAATAAACAACAAAGCTGATAAAATGAGAACCATTTGCATTTTTGATGTTTTAATTTGAGTTAAAAGACTCATATTTGGGGAAGAGGAACATGTTATACCATTATTTCGGGGGGAAGACTCTCATTCCGGTCGATAAGAGAGAAGATTAATAAGACTAACAGGTGGTTGGATATGAGGCCCTCTACTGTATATCAGATTTTTATAGTGTATTTGCGTAAATCAACTGGTGACAACATTATATTACGAAAAATAAAATAGAACGTGGACCATCATCTTTTCCTGCATTTAAAAAAAAGAATCAATTATATTTTGGCTTCCGTGCAGTTGAAACAGGTGGGAAGTCGGTGACTTTATGAACTCACTAATTAACAACATAAACCTTCATCTCTTGAAATACGGCACTTTTTTTTTCTTCTCTCCAGCTTGTAGCTTTTATGCGTAATTACGCACGAACAACCGGGCTGTTCTCAAGCTCTGTCTTTATCCAGCAGCGGTTTCAAGCGATTTTAAAGACATATTTCTAAACAGGAGCTCGCGATTATCTTCTGTGTAAAAACATTCCTCTAAGAAAACTGTGAAAATAATCAATCTAAGACCGTTCTCTTGTGAATCAAAGCAACACCTTGTGAAATTTATTCAATAATTCTTCATTGCAATATTCTGCGCCTTCCACTTGCAGAAAAAGCACTTAAATTACAACAACCGTTGCCCATCATCCTTTGAAATATTGAAATTATTCACAATTTACAATAATTAGGTGTTACAATAAAAGGAGATGAATTTCCATGAATTAAGACACAGGCTTCTGCGAGATGAACACAAATGTTTAAGGAATGTGATTTCCCCCATTTCTTTTAAAGCACTTTCTTATGATTATGACACGTTATCTTATTTTTAAATAAGTTACAAAAAACTCCCCAAAAAATTATGAGACAATTGAAGGAAATACCCCCCAGATGAACGTGCCCTTTACCCTCAACTAAGACTGTGAAGTAATGGGAAAAAAAGATGATAATAGCACAATAACCAATATCTCAGCATCATATATGTTATATAATCCCACTGGTGGCTATTCAAAAAAGCAAAAAAGCCCAGATGAATTTGTTATTTACCCTTCATTTTTTTTTTTACAATACCATAAACATTCTGTACAAAATGCAAGGTAGCTCTCGGGGGGATTCGGAGGGGGGTTATTTAGAAAAGAGGTAAATATTTGGTTATGTGTTCGTTTGCAGTTTTTCAATTGAGTTTTTTTTAAATGTGTGTTAGAGGGAGCGTCCCGTTCACTCCAGCCGCGGCGCTCTGGTAATGCTGCGGCAGGGCGTGGAGTCTACTCTGCATGGACGGGTCTCCCCCGGGCTCTCCCCCGGGTAAATACATGCTTATCATCTCTCTCAGGTCTCCGGGGCAAGGACCCCGTGAGTGTGTGCTGCTGACGGGAGGGCTTACGCTCGGCTCCGACTTAACCAGCGAGCCTAATGTCCCCATGGCAGCCGAGGAGGAGGAGGAGGAGGAGACGCCGGCGGAGCCCTGGTGCTGCGACGTGTAGGAGATCCCGCCGTAGCCGGACGGAGAAGCGTTCATGTAGCTCTGAGAGTTCGAGATGGGGCTGTACTGCAGCGCAGACATGTCGTAGCGGTGCATGGGCTGGGGGTTGTGTGCGTGGTGGTGGTGTGCGTGGTGGTGGTGGTGGTGCGCTCCGGTGCCGGGGTGCTGCTGGCTGTAGGCCAGCTGCGCCTCCTGCATCATCGCAGCGGCCGCCGCGGCCGCGGCCACCTGCCCCGAATACGCACCGTTGGCCCAGCCGTTCATGTGCGCGTAGCCGGAGCCGGCGGAGCCGCCGTGCGCCCCGGGGCTCTCCAGCCTCTGTCCCACCCCGGAGGAGGTCATGCCGACGCTTAAACCCACTCCCCCGCCGACGCCGACGCCGCCGGGCCCGGAAAGCAGCCCGCCCGCCAGGGAATATTTGTCCTTTTTCAGCAGCGTCTTGGTCTTCCTGCGCGGCCGGTACTTGTAATCCGGGTGCTCCTTCATGTGCATGGCGCGCAGCCGCTTCGCCTCGTCGATGAACGGACGCTTCTCCGCCTCGGACATCACCTTCCACTCGGCGCCCAGCCGCTTGCTGATCTCCGAGTTGTGCATTTTGGGGTTCTCCTGTGCCATCTTCCTGCGCTGGCCGCGGGACCACACCATGAACGCGTTCATGGGTCTCTTTACGCGCTCCTGGTTCGCCTTGTTGGACCCGCCGTTCGGCCCCGTTTGCCCCGGAGTCGTGTTCGTCTGGGGGCCGGGGGAGTGGAGGTCAGTTTCCATCATCATGCTATACATTCACCCGCTTTTAAACTTTTCCAACCCAACAGAGAAAAAAAAAAGTCTGTTTCAAGACTGATCGGGCCGATGCGCAACGAGTTGCAGGAGGCGCGCAAGAGCGGAGGCTGACCGGGTTACAAAATTAATATTCTAACCCCCAAATGAAACAAATTGGAGACGAAAATTAATCCGAGAAAGGCATAAAAACGCTCTCCAAGCAGTGTTTTTTCAGCCTTGTCTTCGGCCGGGGGTCGGTTCACATCCAGTGTAAGAGAATGCGCATTGGAGCCACTTTCCCTATCGGAGTTGAGAAGTTGGTTAAAGTGGCGGCCATATGATGCGCTTTGACAGCGGTTAAATGAGCCACAAGCGGCCAATGAGACTCCAGCAGCGGAATGATTTGCATGGCGTTTGGTCAGGTGACTAGAGGACCATAGAGGAAGAACACACCAGAGGAGGAGGAGGAGGAGGAGGAGGAGGAGGAGGGAGAGGAGGAGGAGGAGGGGGGGGAGAAATGAGACTCAATCCAACAAATAGCACGAGGCATCTGGAAATTTCAAACAGGCTCTCAGAGACTTCACTAACAAAGTAACTCGGGCTTGTTAGCCGCCTGTAAACGGTTACAAGGCGCGTTCCGTGCTGCGAATTACCCGAAAGGAGACATAGATTCAAATACTCCAATAAATGATTCCTTTCAAACTCGTGTTTTCTCTCCACATTTGAGCATTAAAGACAGATCCAGTCGTTTTTAACACGTTATTCTCACAACCATCGCGCATCAGCAGCTTTGGCTCCAGTTTGGAAATCACACTTTTATTCCAGCCAAAGATGTGCTGAACCTTTAAAATCAGTTTTTCCTCCACTTTTGCAACCCCCCCCCATCTCTCTCCCTCTCTCTCTGCATCCTCCGCTCTCCTTTCAGGTGTGTAATTAAGGTATAGTCCATATGGTAATAGCAGGTGTCAGAGAGAGAAATTACGCACGCTCAGCGCGTAAAGGTGACGTGAAAAAGCCAAAAGGAAAATAAACAAAACAAAAACAAAAAAGACAACAGGTGCTTTGAGAGGAGAAGCCCATAAAGACAGATAGCCATTAGATGAGGGGTGGAGGAGGCGGGTAACGCGCTGTTACCGCCGTCTGCTGGTGACGGAGCCCGAGCCGCGTCTCCGCCTGCAGCAAACAAACGCGACGCGCGTGTAAAAACCGCTGCGCTTCTGTCGTTTAGCTGACGTTAACGCCGTTTTCTTATTTGATTTATTATATTTAATGTCTAGTTAAGCTGTCAGGTTTGTGGGGAAGGAGAGAGGAGCGGCCTGCGTTCTCCAGTCCGCGCGTAAATAATCCAGATTTCACAGTTGACCTCCCCTGAAAAGCCCAATCAGCTCCTAATTGAAAGGGAAAACGAAATAGCGTTTGTGGTGGTTGAGACCGACGATTCAATCATTCTATCACCCTTTGCTCTCTCTCTCTGTGTCTCTGTGTGTGTGTTTTCTTTTTCTTTTTTTAATTAGAGCTGAACTTAATCTGGCTCCCTGACTCGGGCCTGGGGGAGCGGGATTACTCGCGCGGATCCGCGTGTCTCAGGTAATAATAAGGGTTAACGGAATGTCACAGCGGTCAATAAGCGATTCCCAGTTGTTCCCGGTGCCATGTGGCTTCGGGCCCGAGGACGAGGACAATGTCATGATGGGAGCCCGGAGAGCCAGGGAGAAACTGAGTGCCAGTGGAGCTCAGGAAAAGAAAAAAATAGCTATTGCTGTAATAAATAGAAGACGGAAGTGAAATCCGTTAAATTACTGCAATGTATTTAAAACAAATACTACCACGATGCGATAAACCTGTAAAGTGTATATTTAGTTTTAAATTTCAAGCACGGCCTACTGATTTATGTCGTGATGTTAATTCTTACAAACATTAAAAAACACATTTGTGTTAAAGTAAATAATTGCCGTAACGAAATTAGAAAAAAAAACGCGTTTATCGCAGATTTTCTAAGGAATAGAGAAATAATAATAATAATATTACCCATATTTTCTACGTTACGCTGCGTTATTCTCCCCGTGGAGAGGATTCGGGGCAGCACAGAGCGGATTAGCCTTTACAGTGACACTAGGACCCTGGTGGCCCCTGTTTACTTTCCCTGTCATCCCCCATCAGTCCTCTCTTAACAAGCTCCTTTCAAAGCCGCTCGCTCCTTTGTGCGCCGGCTCCTGTGACAGGATGTGTGCGCGCTGTCGTGACGGTGCGCGACTGTGGGGCCAAGGATCACGCCAGTTATCCAACACGCTCCCCACTCCATCCACCACACCGCACTTTATATGTGAATATAAGAGCATGTTTGTGGATACACGCGGGCACAATGTCGCGGCCGGCGTGTCGTTTACGCAGATGGGAGGGAATATGGACTCTGTTCTCGCCAAAAAAAAAAAAAAAAAACAGTTCACTGGAACAGTTTCCACGCGTGGTATCACGTTAAAAAGCGCGTGAGTGGAAGTTAAGGGAGGGGAAAGGTAGTTGTGATCATCTGCTGATCAGCTGATGTAAACAGAGGTTAATGACCTAATCTGGATCAACAGACACCTGCATGCGCGTCAGAATAAACCCATAATAAACCCAACAAGGTGACGACCACCCCCCCATCTCCCCGACACACACACACGCACACGCACACGCACACACACGCACACACACACACACACACACACACACACACACACACACACACACACACACACACACACACACACACACACACACACACTGGAAAAGTACAAGCAAAAAGGGGAGACCAACATCTCTGAACAGCTGCAAACCAGCAATTTATGATTTTAAATAAATCTGATCTTTTTTCAGCATCATTGTTAATCCCGTGGCAGGTGATAACCGCCTTTGCGCGCAATAATGTGACTTTAGGGAATCAAACTGGAGAGCAACTGGTAGCGCCAGGACGCAGAGAGCCAGTGCGGAGTTCACACCGACTCATCCACGCGGCTGGAAAAACACGCAACATCTGCGCGGAGGCAGAGGCGCAGACAAAGCGCCGATCAAGACTGTCAGAGGTATTTATCATCCAGCTCGCCCACTCTTCAACATTTAAAATCACAATAATAATAATAATAATAATAATAATAATAATAATAATAATAATAATAATAATGATGAATAAATGGCGCAGAAACACATCAGCTGAACTTCCACACTAATCGCGCGCCTCCCGTCTGGAATTGTAATCAAATAACTTACGCATGTTTCCCCTCGTTCCCTCTGCTCCAGACATAGAGGGCAGATCTCCCCCTCCACTCTCCCAAAGCCTCCCTAAACCCCTCCAAAGCTGCATGTAAGACCGCTACTCCCACCGCAGCGTGGCCGAGCCAGTGCCAGGCCATCCGTGCCCGCTGCCCAAACCCACCACTCCACGCGCACTGAGGGGCAGACGCGAGAAGAAATGACATTTATTGTACAGTCGAAAAAACAGACAATTCCAAAAGTTATTGTTTCTCTCTGGGAAAAGGAGCTTGCTTCTAACATAATGAACGTCTTTTGTGTGGCGCAGAACAATAACCAAACAAGTATTCTATTAAATTGCCACTTTTTTTCCTTTTTTTTCTTTTTTTTTTTTCGGGCTCTCCAGGATGAATGGGGCTGGAGCAAAGGGGGGACTGAAAGGCAGCTGTGCCGCATTGGAGGAGGAGGAGGAGGGGCGAGGACTTGGCGAGGAGCCCCTCACCCCCTTGTCCCTCCTGGATACCGACTCCCATTACCGATCCTGGAGCAGAACAAGGAGGACGTGAGGGAGGATGGAGGGATGGAGGGAAGGTTGGGGGTGTGCGCGGGTTACACGTCGGGACTATTTTACACACTACTCGCTCTGTTTCCTATATGATCCTGGGAGAATCAAATATTGCTTCAAGCTGTGAGGTGCAAGTATCCGGTTTGGGTTTAGTGAGCCGGTGCACCTTGAGGTGGGAAACGGGAAACACACCTACACACACACGCATGCACACAAACGGTTGTGTGAGTTCAGCAGGTTTCCCACCCTGGTTCACTCCTTCTCACCTTAAAGGCGCATTTCCACCTCACATGTCGGCTTGGTTTCACAAACACAGGAGCAGAACTTAAAGGTGAGCAGCTCCTTCATTGTTAATGAATCCGGCAGCAGGTTAACCCCCCTCTACACACACACACACACACACACACACACACACACACACACACACACACACACACACACACACACACACACACACACACACACACACACACACACACACACACACACCTGCTGCTTCGAACGTGCATGGTTGCAAAAGAGCAAAGTTTAGCTGTGCACCGTTTCTCTGCAAAAATGGACAAAAACACCTAGTTGTTGTAGTTTTCTGATAATTAATAAACCTCATTCAAAAAGGTGTAGCTCTAGAAATAGCATCTATGTCTCAAGGTATCTCCTGGCCAGTGGGCGTTGACTGAAACTTTTCATTTAGTTTCCCTGCTGGGCAAAAATAACTTTTTCATGCACTCACTGTAAAAGTGAGTTAAAAGGGGGGTTATTTGGAGGAACAACACTTATCACAACCAGTTTGTCTTAATGTTAATTATCTGTTTTAATTCGTACATACTAGGGCAATGTGCAATGCAACACGCACTTTGTATGTCACACAACTTGGATGCTCTCAGTACCATAATATTACCATAGCTGGTATTTCATTATTGTAATATGCATTTTTTGCTCAAGTCACTTTAGACTCAAGTCACTTTAAGATACAATCCATACAGCTTTTAGATGCTGCTAAGTCTATTTTGCTACTATGTATGTTTTACGTTTGTTCCCTTGTTTGATTGTATTGTTTTTATGTTTTCTGTGGGGACTGCGGGTGGAAACTAGCATCTCTGCAGAAATCCGGTGTATTTACACTGCTCAATGTAGTGTTCATTAATATGCATTGTCCCGTCTAAAATAAACTTAAACTAGACAGGGAGATCAGATCAAGTTCAGGTCAAAAAGCACCGATGTAAGAGAGTGCCAATTGACTAAAAGCAAAAGCCCATCGGGGCCTCATGACATGGCACTTAAAACCCTGACAACCTCAAATGAGCTCAAATCAAAGAGTGTCCATGTTTTGGAGTCATCTTTTGTGCATATATATATATATATATATATATATATATATATATATATATATATATATATAGACATGTAATATTGAGAATGTTGAAATATAATTGATTGAACAAACTGTATCTCCCCAAGTTCAGAGCAGGACACTGTGAAAGAGGGGATTTTTTTCTTTCTTTTTTTATTTGTAAAGAGCGTAACATGCCATTCAAATCTGGGGCACTCTTGTCTACAAGCAATTTGCTCCTTTGTTGCTCCATGTGCTCTATTTTCATCTCCATCTCTTGCGGGAGGAGAGCAGCGCAGCGGTGAGTCAGAAGACAGGATGACACGAAGTGAGAGAAGGAGTCAGCGAAGGAGGAGAGAGGGAGACCAGGGAGGCCAATGTCAATCCCACAGCAAACAGCGTGCGGATAATCACGGGCTTTAGCAAAACACTGTGTCCATAATGCTATTACCCGGGATTACCTACTCCAGCGGAGCGGGCGAGACTCTCCTCACAATGTACCACAGACCTTTCAGATAATCATCTTATCACAGATGACAAACCCAGAAGAAACATCCCATTATTCAAGAGGGTGGAGAGAGAAAAAAAAAATGCTGCATGTTTGGATGAAGACATATTGTAAAGCCTAAATTATTCAAGTGGAAAAATATCAGATTTTGAAAATTAGCACGGCAGTTCCCCCCGTTTTCATTCTCCCACTGTCTCATTTCTCCCAGGGTGCTTTCTCCTTTTCCCCGCAGGGCAATTAGAGACAAGATTTTTACGCATTGTTCGGCTTATCAATTAGCCATAACACCCTCTGCCTCTGATTGGTCTGTAATGAACATAATGGTTTTAACAGTCAGGAGTTGCAACTCTTTAGAGGTGCAGCACTAATGGTGTCGCGGCTGCGCCGGAGTCACGGTAACAGCAGAGGAGGAGGTGGAGGAGGTGGAGGAAGAGGAGGTGGGGGGCAAGTCAGCTCTCCCTAACACATGTCTAATTAGAGCTCACAGTCAGTCATTACTGATGTAATAAGGTGTAACACTAATGGCTATCAGGCGAGCCCCCACAAACAACAGAGGGGGGCTCTTGTAAGGTGAGAGGAGCGGAAAATTTATGGAAGAGGGAAAAGAGGGAGATTGCGGCGGGTGGATGGATGGATGCGAGGTGGAAAGTTGGGGTTGTGCATGGATGGAGGGATTCTGTGCGCCTTTGCAGAAGAGGTTTTTTAAGTATAGTAGTCAGACAAGGTCAGGGCCCATTAATGGAAAGCCCTTTTCTTTGATGAAGATGAAATCTGTCGCTTTAGACAAGGCCGGAGGGAGAGATTGACAAGGCAGAAAGAAAAGGACAAGAATTAAGGAGGCACGAGCAGCACGTGACCGGGGGAGAGCTTGGGTTGGGTGTGAGGGAGGAATCCGGCGAAAGCAGACTCCTAGTTAACCACTTTAGCACTTAGACCTTGTTAGCACTGATGCACTCTGCGGCGACTGCCGCGTGTTTCCACACTTTACAGCAGCAAATTACAGCCGTAGCGAGGCAGAGCCGGAGACGGCAGGACGCGGGGACGGGGAGTTTCAGGAGGGATTCAAAGTAAGAGTCAGAAAGATGCGACTCGGTGAGGGAGTTGGACGACTGCCTGGGTTTTTGAGGGGGAAATTTAGCCGAGACTTTCAGGGTCACCGGCTGCAGCAAAGCTGCTGCTGTTGGTCCTGACGTCATAAAGGTCGGCAGGAGGACGAAGGCACGGCCTCTTTATATATTTATATATTATTAATTAATCAGGCCCAATCTCAATACTCCCCCTACTTTTCTTCACTCGCCCTTCTTTTCTTCCCTAATCCCTAAAAAAGAAGGGGGAGATTTTAGGGCACTTGGCCCAGGTGCCTGTCCCATTTCTCCTACTCCCCCTCGTTTCCATCCCTAGCCTGATCAGGAAGCTGAGAGCCAAAAGCTGTTTTAATTTCAGCTGTAGCGCTGTTAATATGGCACTTTATTAAGTTTTAATATTTTTTCAGGCATAAAGGTAACCTTAAGATCCCCAACCTGGGCTCAGTTTATCCAAATAACGCCTGTTAAGAAATTTGACCCAATGTTTTCGGAGATGAGAAGAGCCGCCGCCCCCGGGGAGCAGCCTCAGCTCACAGCCCGAAAACAGACGTATCCGCCGGGTCAAGCTGCTCCGTCAGCCCCGGGAGAGAAACTCTCTCCTGGGACGCAGCTCTGTTGAGAATTACGCTGGCAGAAATAAATCATTTAGGAAGATGTTGGTTTAATAGATGAAATCTAACAGTTGTAGCTACGCCTGTTAAGAAATTTGCTCCGAAATTTAGAGATTTCTGTCTGCCGGCTCCGGAGTTTAGGTCCGCGTTAAATCGACGCAGACCGTACGGCGTAGGTTACGTAACCTACGCCGTAGGCTCTGCGTTGGTGTAACGCAGAACCATAAATCCCTTTATTCTGGCGTGTTCTTCCGCAACTTTATCTGAAAGTGTGTAAATTACCCAGATAACAGCTGGATTACTTTGTGGTTTCTGAAGACTATTATATCAGAAACATCCAAAACAAATCTGACGAGTCACAGGATTATTTCTCTCTATTTCTCTGAGACGAGTCTGCCTGTTTGCCTTCGGTCGGCGAGTCAAATCGACGCAGAGCCTACGGCAAAAGCATTCTGGGAAATTTTCATACCCCCTCGCTCGCAAGTGAGCATCTGAAATCCCTCGATTTGAAGGGGCTATTCTCAGCCCCAACCCTCGTTATGCCCCCTCCCCCTTGGTGAAAAGAGGAATTGGGACACCACTACCTTCACGGGAACGCGCAAAAGTTAGGGTTAGGGGGAGTATTGGGACGCAGCCTTAATTGCACTCTATACTGCAGCCATGTTGAACAAAATCCCACTTGATGCACCAGCCGTCGAAATCCGCTACCGGCTGGATGGAGGACTTTTTAAACTGTCACGTCTTAAATCTCGAACTAAAACAAGCCACCAAAACATCCGAGAACTCCAGTACGCAGATGATAACGACACTGTGACACAGAAGCCTGAAAACCTACAGCCTACAGCTGATCATTTCATTGCAGCTTATGAACGCTTCGGCATGGAAGTTAACATCGAAAAGACGAAACTGCTGGTTCAGCAGTCGCCCAACGAGTCACATCATATAGATCCAGGTGTCAAAGTCAAAGGCAACTCCATAGAAAGTGTCCCAAATTTCTCGTACCTCGGAAACATTTTGTCATCTACTGCGACATGCAAAAGCGAAGTGCAGAACCGTATATAGAACCGTATAAAGGCAGCACATGCTGCTTACGGCCGGCTAGCAGAACGTGTCTTTGAAAACCACGGGCTCAACTTTCGAACAAAGGTAATGGTATTTCGGGCAGTCGTCCACCTTGCTGTACGCCTGTGAGACATGGACGCTCTACGCATGTAACCTAAAACAGCTGGAAAGGTTTCAACAACTTAAGCTTTGCCAGATATTCCATGTTCGCTGGGAAGAGAAAATCGAGATACTCAGAAGGGCCTCACTTCCAAGCATTGAAGCCACAATACTGCATCATCGCCTACGTTGGGTCGGCCACATTGCTTGATTGCCACCAACGCGCCTCCCTAAGATGATCCTGTATGGAGAACTATCGGAGGGCAAGCGTCCCCGAGGCGCACCAAAGCGTCGATTCAAAGACCAGCTGAAGCGGTCGCTGGCCCAGGCTGACATCCCCCAGGACAACTGGGAAACGATAGCTCAGGAACGAGACTCCTGGCGTCTTAGAGTCTCCAAAGGAGTAGAAGTTTTCGAAAATGACAGGCGGCTACATCTTGAACAAAAGCGCCAAGACCGTAAACGGAGACAAGCTCACAACCCTACACCTGCAACTCTACAGTGTGAGCATTGCCCAAGACTTTTTCAGCACAGGCTGGGCCTACTAAGCTATTAACGACGATTAATTAATTATAAATATTTATATATTATCAGGTACAACAGGTTTAAATGGCGTTGATGGTGAGTTCAGTATCCACGTTCATCATAACGGTGCATCCATCCATCCATCCATCCATCCATCATCCATCCATCCATCCATCCATCCATCCATCCATCAATCATCCATCCATCCATCCATCCATCAATCATCCATCCATCCATCCATCCATCCATCCATCCATCCATCCATCCATCAATCATCCATCCATCCATCCATCCATTCATCCATCCATCCATCCAGCCATCCATCATCCATCCATCCATCCATCCATCCATCCATCCATCCATCCATCCATCCATCCATCCATCCATCAATCATCCATCCATCAATCATCCATCCATCCATCCATCCATCCATCCATCCATCCATCCATCCATTCATCCATCCATCCATCCATCCATCCATCCATCCATCCACCCATCC
>NC_084592.1:41298798-41366298 GCF_033807715.1 Cololabis saira | reverse complement strand
GTGTCGGCCATCACCCAGAATTCGAAATAAGGTCATCATCCCCAGGAGGCCTCAAGTCAAAGCCTTCCTTCTTCACCTGCCCTTTAACTCTCCTCATCTCCTTCTTTTTCTTTCTTAATTTAACACTTCAGCAGGGTCGCATGTTTCTCCTCCTCTCTTTCTGCACCTCCTTTCTCACCGTTTGTTTAAACACTGACTACGTTTACATGCAGTCAAGATTCGGGTTAAGTTCAATATTTCGGTTACTGAAACATTGGGAATAATCTGTTTCCATGCATGAGCAAACAGGGTTATTCCTGTATACATGGTAATTAATCATTTGGGATATCTGGATCAAACCAGCGACGCACGGAGAACGTCATGACGCAATTCCCGCTTCTTCTTCCTGTATCCAAATTGAAAACAACAACAATAACAGCAGCACGGCGGATAATCAACAGCCCAGTAGAAGTGGTTTTGTTTCTCTGCCCTGTAATTCGCCTTTTTCAGCGTCTTCCAGCTGAGCTTGATCTGGTCTGGCGTTCCTACAAATCCTGCTTCGCGCACCTTTTTGTAAATCTGGCTATCCCGGTACTTTCTACCGTCTACAAATGCTAAAATATGCGTTTCTCCATGTTTATAAGAACTTCCTGGACTCAAAAGACCAAGATTTCTTACGAAAAGAACATGCGCAGAAAACAAATTCCTGTTCCTTTTGATGGGGAAATCCTACGGAAAGGGATTAGGGCCAGGCAGGAGAAAAATAAAATAATATTGGAGAGGAGGAAGATTTTTTTTTCATTATGCACTTCGAGAAAAAAGTCGAATTGTCAAGAAAAAAGTCGAAATGTTGAGAAAAAAGGCGAAATTTCATGAATAAAGTTGAAATTTTGAGAAAAAAGGCGAAATTTCGACTTTTTTCTCAAAACTGTATTTCAACATTAATCTCGACATTTTGACTTTTCTCGACATTTCGACTTTTTTCTCGAAGTGCACAAAAAAATCTTCCCCTCTCAAATATCTTTTCTCCTGCATGGCCCTAATACTCTTCCGTAGATATCCTGTTAGGCTATACATGACAAAATATTCGGGTTAGAAAAGGAGTAATCCGGAGGTCATTTTCGGGTTTTTAAAAACCGGAATATGAGCAAATTCCAGTTATTCAAAGGGGTTATTGGTGTTTACATGGCCGTGCAAAACCGGGTTATTGCTAATATTCCAGTTAAAAAAGGGTTATTGATGCATGTAAACGCAGTCACTGATCCTCTGTGTTCCTGAGACTCCTGAAGGAAGCATCACCATTGAATATTGTCTTTTATCTCAAAAGTTGGTGACCTTTTTCTTTTGCTAAATTGTTTTCCGACTTGTCTTCAGCAAATAAAAGAAGAAGAAGAAGAAAAAGAAGCTTCCAATAATATAATTGGGCCATAACCCTGTAATTTGATTGAGAGAAAAAAAAAAAAAAAAGGATTTCATGGATTAGCAGAGCAATAACAGAAATAGCGTCATGCCTTGATAAGACAGGTAATAAGTGTAATAAAAGCTTGTGGCCCGCGAGTCTGGAGCAGCACAGATGCATATCCAATAGGCTGCAGAGTGAGCGGGACAATAACGCGCCATTCTCATGCTAATCAAGGGAACCATTAATGTTTACATTCGAAATCAGGCCTGGCCAGGAAATGCATTCAGCGCCGGCTAACCTGGGATAATTAGTTCCCTCTTAAACCCATATTCCATTAACTCAGGTGAATCCATCTGAGTTTCATCAAATTTCTGCTTCATTTTGCATAATGAAACAATTTAAAAAATAATCACATATTCAGCTCTGCTCGGAGGGCGCGAGCACCTAGAAGAAAATAACGTGTAAAAAAGACCCTTTTATTCCATTTTACTTGAATCTGAAAATATTTTAAAGTGTTTCCTATAAGTCAGAGTTATTGATAGGCATAAATTAAATCTTTACATTGCAGGAAGCCTCCTGGAGATTAGTGACTGATGTATTAAAGGCTCGCTCTTCATTTGCTGCACGCTCGGTGTGTTTGACGTCTTACGAAAACACAACGCCTTAAAGCTATAAACGTAATTTCTGGGTGACGACCGCTCTGTTCAGCTGTTACATGCTTATTCTTTACTTTTTATTTCTTTAAGAAGGGGTCATGAACACACAACAACACAAATGCACACGTAAAACTGTCGATTTGCTTGTGATGTAACGTTCAGGAGAAGTTAGACGTCATTAGCTCTCAAATTTACACCAGAAAACTTAGTTTTTTGCAAGTCACTTTTCCCAGTTTGTGCGTGACAAAGGTGGAAGTGTGTGCGTGTTGCAGACGCCGGTAATTTAATCTCCCAAAATGCCTAAAATGATCCAAACGCAGCACATTTCCCCCTCTCTTAATCCCCCCTTTTATGTAATTCCCTGTGTTTCCATATATGCTTTTGTGTTTTAAAAACACTTGGGTTTATATAGGTGAGCAGCTTCACACGAGTGTGCCCCTCACACACACACACACACACACACACACACACGGAAACACACACACTGTAATGGATAGGAGCTGGCTGAGGGCGTCTGTCAGGGGCGACTGTTCTAATCAGAGCAGTGGGGAGAGAGATAAAGGAGAAAATAATGAGTGTGGCATCGGGCCTTTCATAGCGCAACAAAAGGCCACAGGATCAGATAGACACACACAATGTGGAGAGGAGAGGAAGGGAGGAGAGGAAGAGAGGGAGAGAGGAGAGAGGGGAGAAAGGGAGGGATGGGAGGAGGCAGCGCAGGGAGACGGAGCGAGGGATGGCCGGGGGAAAAAGGGTTTGCAAATATGCCTTCCTGCACTGCAGGTGATGTAGTCAACGTTACCGGCGAATGCCGGCTCCTCTCAGAGGATCCCGGCGAAACCGAGGGGAGAGACGCGTTTCTATGACAACATCAATCATTTTAGCACAGCCTGTCAGCGGGAGCTGATTATGAATGCGTCTGCCAGTACACATCCTTCAATTTTTTTCTGTCTTAAAATACTTCGCCGGCCTCCCACCCTCTTCCTCGCTGCCGATTAGTGCCGCTTCATTAACCGCGAGCGATGATTTCCAGTCATCCTTTCATTATTAATGCTTAATTTACCCAGATTACACTGCTTTGATTATTAATGCCTAATTTAGCCTGATGACACCAGTCATTAGACGGTGCCCGGACTGAAAGCAAACAAACTTCGGCGGCCGTTCCGATGCACCGTGCGCTGACGGCGAGGCGGTCCGGGTACGAGGCCCGCGGACCTGCTAGCTGCTAGCGCGGAGGCTTCCTCACTAAAACTCCCATCAAACTTTAAAGGGAAGAGAAATACTAATTAGAAACTGCAAGCTAGGAGAAATGAGCAGGCAGACTGAGTACAGAAAATCCTATTCAGAGACTTAATGAGCTTGTCGAAGCTGAATAATTGATTTCTAATTCTAGCCTGCAGCTGTTGACCCAACCAGAGAAGGTTTTGAATGGAAGTGAAATGTGTTGCGCTTCGACTTGGCACCGCTGGCTTTTTTTCGGGTAACGAACCCATTACCCAACACCGCCAATGTCCACCTCGCACCTCCGGGTTTTATTCAGGCTCAGACGTAATGTTCTCACGTTTTTAATGGCTTGATTACAAGCAAATGCAGTCGGGCTGGGATCCATCACACCTCCGTCCCTCCTCTGATCTCCCATAATACACTGGCCACGGTTACATGATGTTTTTTAATTCGGAATGAATTATTCCGAATTAAATAATTCAGAATTAAACTATTTTCCTTTGAGTTGACATGGAAATAGTAATTCTATGGACAGTCTCATAATTCGCGAATGCACACACCGTTTCACAAATGCACAGGACAAAATTACAAAATTACGAGTAAGTCGTCTCCCACGTGGGGTGAGCTCTTATGATTGGCTGAAACAAAGGAAGACATCTGATTGGTTGCAGATCCTTCCGTGTTAAAAGGGATCGAGTCATGTCAGGGGAGTCTCAAAAGTCACACACAAATCCAGCGCAGCTCACAGACAAAAAAACGTTTGTAAATCAGGTTATATTTGTGTGTGCATCAAAAATACATTTGTATATCTTGTTCTACGCACGTGTGAATTGTTCTGTGCATTTGCAAATTTTGTTCTGTGCATTTGTGAAACGGTGTGTGCATTTGCAAATTATGAGACTGTTCTAGCTCCATATAATTCTGAATTGAGGTTTACATGGAAAACACGTTTGATCGGCTTTATCCAGTAACTCCACTTCTCTGTCACTCCAAATGAAAGACTCTCGTTCCGTCTTGGAAGTAACTGGCATTCAAAGCTGATTTATGGTTCCGCGTTACACCAACGCAGAGCCTACGGCGTAGGGTACGCAGCGACGTGTACCCTACGCCGTAGGCTACGCCGTCTATTTAACGCGGAACCATAAATCAGGCTTCACACTTGTCATTTGTTGACGTTTTTTTCCAGGATTCTGATTGGCTAGCATGACTTTACGCTTCTCGTTACACTGCCCCCTGCAGGTTTGGATGCTCATAGCACCGTAACAGCGTATTTTTTGCGGGTTCGTGTAAATGAAGAGATTTTGAAAACGATCTCGTGTAAACGATGGAATTTTAGGGGGAAATATCCGTTTTTGTAAATACCCGGCTATGTGTAAACGTGGCCTTAATTTAAAGCGGAATGAGTGACTGCGTTTACATGCAGTCAATAACCCTTTCTAACCGGAATATTAGCAATAATCCGGTTTTGCACGGCCATGTAAACACCAATAGCCCCTCTGAATAACCCGAATTTGCTCATATTCGAGTTTTTAAAAACCCAAATATGACCCCTGGGTTACTCCTTTTCTAACCCGAATATTCGGTCATGTAAACGCCTAACGGGATCCCCATCAAAAGGAACATGAGCATGTGTCTGTGCATGTTCTTTTCTCAAGGAATCTTGGTCTTTTGAGTCCAGGAAGTTCTTATAAACATAGAGAAACACAAGACCAGGAGGAGACTAATCACTTCATAAATGTAATGAAAGATATGAACATTTTGGCCTTTGTAGACGGTAGAAAGTACCGGGATAGCCAGATTTACAAGAAGGTGAGCGAAAAGTTGCGCGAAGCAGGATTTGTTTTGAATTTGGATACAGGAAGAAGAAGCGGAAATGACGGGAATTGCGTCATCACGTTCTCCGTGCGTCGCTGGTTTGATCCAGATATCACAAATGATTAATTACCATGTAAACAGGGATAACTACGGAGCCCCTCTGGTGACATTTGAAAAAAATAAAATAATGAGTGGCAACGCATTATGTATCTCGTGCCCACGCATTATTTTACTCGTGGATGGCATTATAACCTACTGTCTGGACTTTGTGGATGCCACTTCCTAGGTGGGATTGTTATTTATCATTAATAACGGTAATTATGGTCTATTTATATTAAAGAGCAAGAGTATTGTCATGGCGAGTGTAGTAATAACATGTGACATTTGAAAAAAATAAAATAATGCGTGGCCACGAGTTATTAATGCGTGGCGGCCACGCATTGATTATCTCGTTGCCACGAGTTATTAATGCGTGGCCACAAGTTATTAATGCGTGGCCACGCATTGATTATCTCGTTGCCACGAGTTATTAATGCATGGCCACGCATTATTTTATTTTTTTCAAATGTCACCAGAGGGGCTCCGTAGATAACCCTGTTTGCTCATGCATGTAAACGGAATATTCTGAATGTTTCAGTAACCGGAATATTAGCAATAACCCGAATTTTGACTGCATGTAAACGTAGTCAGTGTATACATGATCGCTGAATTATTCTATTCGGATTTAAAATCGGAATAAACCAGCCACTTACTTCGGAATTAAGTTTAATTCGGAATGGCCATTTTTATTCTGAATTAGGTGTTTACATGGTAATTTTTTACTCATTTTAAATCGGATTTAAGTTTAATTCTGAATTAAAGAGGAATTCAACTCCCCATGTAAACGCACTCACTACTTCACAATGGAGACAATCCACTCAAGAGGCTGTGTGATGTTCAGCCATGCAGGTCCAGGGAGGTAACCTCTCCCAGCTCCGGGAACCGCCGTCCATATCGGATTGTGGGTTGTTTTTGTGTTCGCCTCATTTGCTGCGGAGTGATTCTTTGTTGCCCCTGCGTGGACGATCATATCCTGGGGGCTCTGGGGCAGGAGCAGCATAGAGCACCCTGTGTGTGAACCACAGCCGCCCAGCGTCCCTGTAAGGTGACCTCACGGAAAATAGGCCTAATTATTACCGTGACAGCCCACGCTATCATATTCTGCCAGATCAGTCACTACACGGGAGAGAGAGAGGGGAGGGAGAAAAATTAACAGAAATATATACCACAGTGCCACGACTAACCCATACCCCCCCCTCCTCCTCCTCCTCCTGCCTAAACGGAGCCCATTTATTTTTAATACCCTAATCAGCAGGTCCCAACGGTGGTTTGGCTCCCGCTCACCTGCAGAGACAGACACAGGTGAGTACAGGTGAGGCCGCGGAGGAGGAAGAGGAGGAGGAGGAGGACGGGGAGTGATGGAGGTCTGAGCACGGAGACGTGGCGCTCATGTTGCACCATCACCTGAGCGTCTACCGAGACTCCAGCTCCAGGGAGAACGTTCCCAAACGAGGGCTCCGGGACGATTTGATTTGATTTGAAGATTTTATTTCGAACATGCATGATAAAAAAAAGAGTACAAAAAAGTAAAAAAACAGAATACAAATATATATATATATGTATATATGTACAGCACTTCATATAATAAAAGTTCACGGATCCACCAACATGCCCGAAACGGAGTAGGAATGAAGTAACCACTTATCGAGTTCTACCCCTGAATCTTACATACATTCTTACATATAACAAGACGAGTTTCAATAACTGTTCAATAAAGTGATATAATACTCGATTATATGTACCGTATTTTCTGGACTATAAGCCGCACCTGCATACAAGCTGCACCCGCTCTATTTAAAAAAAAAAAAGATATGCAAGCCGCAGATATTTATGTTGTTAGATTAGATATTTACTACATGTATAGAAGGATTTTGAACTGTAAATGATGTACATGTATGTACCTAAATAGATCCTTTCCTAACAGTGTCTTTTAAAGCTGGGCATACACTGTGTGATATTTTAAATCGTATGAGACTGCCCCATCTCAAACTGCACGACTAGATCGCGGAGTTCAAAAGTTCACAGCCCACGATTTATGTTCTCACACTGTACGAGCCGATGCTCGGATGCGACCCGCCTGCTCACACTATACGATCATAATCTTCCCGTCGGACCTCTGTTACTGGAACTCTAGGCCGGTTTTGGAGCAAGGGTGGGCTATTCCCATATAATTTTATTTTTTATATATACTGTATATATACATAAAAAAAAATCACAAAATATCTGTACCGTTTCTGATTGGGTGGGCACTGCGCATCATTTTTAGACACAACAATAAACTCATACCGCAAAAGTTGTGTCTCGGCGGAGGGACCCGGCGTCCCAGCAAAATGAGAAACAGAGAAGAGAAGTGTTCAGAAGAGTACAGAGCGCATACTGAAGGCTGATTTATGGTTCCGTGTTACACCAACGCAGCGCCTACAGCATAGGGTACGCGGCGACGCGCCCGTACGGTGCGGGTCGCCGCGTAACCTACGCCGTATGCGTATGGTTGGGCAGACGTGGGAAATGCGGTCTTTTTTTTCTGCTATTAAAACATGATTTGTAATGTGAATTTGCAACACTTAAACTACTATCGTTTTTGACGTGACATCAGAGTTTGTGCATGCTCTCTGCGAAAGGATGAGGCAAATCGGGTCGTAGCTGCTTCAACTGTGATTCCTTCACGAAGAAAGACCAGGATTTCAAACACACTTGATTTTCTTGCGACCTCACGATTTGTGATCGGGAGCTCGTCGTGAGGTGTTAATCTCTCGTCGTTACCCCACGTTTACTGCACGAGGCACGAGCAACGATTGGGTCAAATTCGGGCCCGATCAAAAAAAAGTTGCACGACTGGAAAATCCGAAAGAGCCGATAATCGCACAGTGTCTGCCCGGCTTAACACGGCAGCAACTTTGCTGATTAAAACGGGACAGAACCAAGAGAAAATAACCGGTCTTTATTTATCTGAAATCTAAAAATTGCTATAAATCTAAATAAATCTCTCTCTCTCTATATACAGTATATATATATATATATAGAGAGAGAGAGAGAGATATATCGACATATGTACATATAACTATAAATCAATATATATTAATAGAGGTATAGATACACCAATACTGTACGTATAATACAACTCAATATATCCATATACATACCTACATATAACATATCTATATCCATAAGATACATCTATATATCTACATATATTAATAAATGTACATATCTACATGTTTATTTGCATCTGTATTTTGAATAGAATGTTTCTTTGTATCTTTTTTTAATTGTGATATGTTTTGACTTTGTTTTAGCTCCATGCTCAGGCTGTTCCACAGTTTCACTCCGCAGGTGGACCAGATACGGGTTTAAGGTGGACGGCTGTGATTACTCCCCGTCCCCCGGAGCTGAGGTCACCGGGACGGGATCATTATATGATAGATTTCAGGGCTATTTGGCTGGTTTTGTTCCCAGAGACAGTCCCTCCGAGAGACACCCTGGGAATGGGACACACTACACCAATACCTAGCTCCGTGAGAAGAACAGGACGCGGATCAAGGCGCCGCGCCGACACGTGCTTGACAGCCATGTTTTTTAAGGGCCGGCTTTCATACCGGGGCGTTCCAGGTCACAGAGCCGGAGGAGGAAACTCAGACGACGACTCAAAATAATCCACAAAGTTCAGCGTTTGTCTGAGCGGAGGAGAGTCGCCCTGCTCTGTCCTCCTTATCGCTGGACAAATGTTGAGCTATCTGGTTTTTTAAAAGTTTTTTTTTCCCACTTCGGTCCTGGGGCCGGATTCACCAATATGTTCTTAAGAAATGTCTTAAGATCTAAAATTAAGAAGTTCATGAGAAAGTTCTTAAGTGCAATTCCTCAATATTTTCTTAAGAACCGTCTTAAGAACTGTCATTTCTTACGAATTTCTTATTTTTCCTACTTAAGAACTTCTTAAAATAAGGCTGTATCCAAAATGGCATACTAAGTACTATATGCTACATACTGCATCAGTATGTACTGTATACTGCATACTAAATGAAGGATTCAGTACGCCTGTACATCAGAGCCGTCACAATTTTAATAAATGTTTTAAAATTAACATATCAGTGTATTGAATTTCATTTTCGAGAAAAAAGTCGAAATGTTGAGAAAAAAGTCGAAATGTCGAGAAAAAAGTCGAAATGTCGAGAAAAAAGTCAAAATTTTGAGAAAAAAGTTGAAATGTCGAGAAAAAAGTCGAAATGTCGAGATGAATGTTGAAGTACAATTTCGAGAAAAAAGTTGAAATGTTGAGAAAAAAGTCGAAATGTCGAGAAAAAAGTCAAAATTTTGAGAAAAAAATGGTGCTCTAGGTTCATGTCAATTAAAAACAAAGTTACATATAGCCGGAGGAAACTCAGACGACGACTCAAAATAATCCACAATCCACAATCCTGGGGTCGGATTCACCAATATGTTCTTCAGAACGATCTTAAGAATTGTCTTAAGATCTAAAATTAAGAAGTTCATAAGAAAGTTCTCAAGTGCAATTCCTCAATATTTTCTTCATTTCTTACGAATTTCTAATTTTTCCTACTTAAGAACTTCTTAAAATAAGGCTGTATCCAAAATGGCATACTAAGTACTATATGCTACATACTGCATCAGTATGTACTGTATACTGCATACTAAATGAAGGATTCAGTACGCCTGTACATCAGAGCCGTCACAATTTTAATAAATGTATTAAAATGAACGTATCAGTCTATTGAATTTCATTTTATTTTATTAAGCTACATATGTTTGGGTTTTTATTTAGTGCACCTTTACGTACTTGGTATACAAAATTATATATATTATTCATTTCATTCAGGCTTACCTTTTCACAGAAGAAATTTTAAGACAGGTCAAGGTTGTCTTAAAGTTAAGAAAAAAGTCAAGAACAAATTTGAGAACTTTTATTTCAAGAATACCATTTATTCTTAAGTTTTCTCTTAAGAAGAAACTTAAGAAGAAAGTTGAGAAAATACTTAAGAACTTTTTTGGAGAATATGACTTCTTCTCTTTTTTCTTCGTAAGACTGAACTTAAGAAAAAAATGACACTTAAGAAGATTTTTTTCTTAAGAATGTTTTGTGAATCCGGCCCCGGTTTTTCAGATGTGATGACGACGATGTGCTCTCTCTCCAAACAAACACCTCAACAGCAGCAGGATAAAGTCATTCAGGTGTCTCGTCCGCTGTCCTGAATGTTTACAAACCAATTTGATTTGATTTGATATCTTTTATTTGAAACATAAGCATAAATTAATAAATAAAACAGCAGAATAATAAATCAATAACAGAAAAAAGAACAATAATAATCACTAAATAATAAATAATAAATGTACCATTGTAAACAAAAGTAGATGAGAATTAATAAATATAATAGTCGGAAGAAGTAAAAGTTTATGAACTCAATACTATTTATTCAGTTGGACCCTCGTTATTAAATATAAAAGAAAAGAAAAAACACACACAGTTAAAGGATGCACAAATTAATAGTGAGAATTGTATAAATATATATTTGGGTATACTACCCAAGTATATTTCTTTTGAGTCGTCTTAAGCTGAGCATACACTGTGCGACATCTCACACTGCACGACTAGATCGCGGAGTTGAAAAGTTCACACCCCACGATTTATGGTCTCACACTGTACGACCCGATGCTCTGATGCGACCCGTCTGCTCACACTATACGATCATAATCCTCACGTCGGACCTCTGTGTACTAGAACTCGAGGCCGGTTTTGGGGCAGGGGTGGGCTGTGTCCACCCAAACGTGCGTCCTGCCCACCCGATCAAAGGTTATGGGGATCGTTTATTTTTTTATAATTTTATTTTTTTATGTATATAAAAAAAATCCCAAAATATCTGTACCGTTTCTGATTGGGTCGGCACTGCGCATCATTTTTAGACACAACAATGAACGCATACCGCAAAAGTTTCTCGGCGGAAGGAAGTGTTGTGAACAGCACAGAGTGCACACTAAAGGCTGATTTATGGTTCCGCGTTACACCAACGCAGAGCCTACGGCGTAGGGTACGCGGCGACCCGCACCATACGTGGAAATGCGGTCTTTTTTTTCTGCTATTAAAACATGATTTGTAATGTGAATTTGCAACACTTAAACTACAAATAATAGTTTTTGACGTGACATCAGAGAATGTGCATGCTCTCTGCGAAAGGATGAGTCCAATCGGGTCGTAGCCCGACCAGGATTTCAAACACGTTTGATTTTCTTGCGAGCTCACGATTCGTGATCGGGAGCTCGTCGTGAGGTGTTAATCTCTCGTCGTGAGGTGTTAATCTCTCGTCGTGAGGTGTTAATCTCTCGTCGTTACCCCACGTTTACTGCACGAGGCACGACCAACGATTGGGTCAAAATCCGTGCCGATCCAAAAAATAGTCACACGACTGGAAAATCGGCTCAAAACGAGCCGACAATCGCACAGTGTATGCCCGGCTTTAGCTAAATGGACATTTGTCTGAAGTTCCGTTCAGGCTCAATACCGTAAATATCTACATGTTATGTCAAGTCAAGTTTATTTATAAAGCACTTTAAAAACAACAACAACATGGTCCAAAGTGCTGGACAGGCGAATGGAAAACGTAATGACGTAATATGTTGTTTCTCCAATTTTAAGATGTTTTTGTTGACAGACAGAAGCCGGTGCATCACGATGAAGGTTTGACTCGTCTATCAAACACACTTTTTGCTCCACACAAACATGAAAGGATGAACCTGTGGGGGTCAAAGGTCAAAACCTGGCTGGCAGTCGCAGGAATGGAGTTTTAAATAAAAAAACAAGTGAACATTTTCACTGTTTTCTAAACTCTCGTTGACTCAACAATAAAGCCTCTCAGTCCTACGCGGGTTCAGGGGTTTAGGTCCTGACGGTATTTCTGACAAATCTTACCCCACTTTTTCCTCTTTTTTGTTGGAAATATCAGAAATGTGGTGATAAATCTGGTTCGGTCCACCCCAGTTACATAAATATATTTGTTATCTAGATCTAGAACCATGCAGAGCTTTATTATTATTATTGTTAGTAGTGTTGGTTTATCTGTGGAGTTAAAAAGGATCAGGGTTTCTGCAAGATTTCTTCCTGTCTTTGGGGGATGTGGGATTCAGGCCGAGACGCAGAATCCCCCTCTGCGCTTGTCAAATGGGTGCGTTTAATTTATCCAGCAGCGTCTTCTCGTCTGCTGAGGCGTCGAAAGTTGTTCAAGTAAACCAGGTCTTGTCATCACTTTGCAGTTCCTGAGAAGCTTCCTCACTATTCTCCTCTCTGACATCTTCACCAACAGACTCCGGGTCCAGAGTCGGACCCGACCAGTTTATTGTCAGTGTAGACACCCGGTGAATCCTGACTTTGATTGGGTTGAAGGTAAAGTTGCTTTTGTCAACGAAAGAATTATGACTAAATATCGTCGTCAACGAACCTTTTATCACCTGAGGAAAACGAGACGCAACGAAAATGCTGGTCATGTGACGATAACGATAATTAAATATATAATGCAATATCGTAGATTAATAAAAACGTGACTAAAATGTAGATTACAAAATAAAAACTCTGCTAAAATGTGTCTTCATTTTCGTTGACCAAAACAAGATGAAATGTTCTACCAAAGATCCTTAATGTCCATGTTTTCAGTAGTTTCCTCTGGTTTAGTTCTGCTGGGTGACGTTAGTCCTCAATCCCAGTCGCTGCAGCGGGGAATCAGATCCAGAAGATGCCGCTGCAGAGTTAGAGGCTGATGCCGTTAACGCAGAGCTCTAGTTAACGTCAATTAAAAACAAAGTTCCATAGAGAAACGCGGGGGATCTGCTCTGGTGCTGGTGAAGACGAAGAAGAAGAACCATCTTTGGATACACTTTCCTACATAGACGTGGAAAAGAAAACCCAATGTGTCGTTGAAAAAGAAAAAGATGGGGAGAAATGCGGAAAAATAAACATGTTGTAAACTCAAATTAGAGTCTTCTGTAAATGGAGTAAATGTATTATTGAGTTTATAAGGTAACAATAATATAATAATAAGATAAACTTGTTTGAATTGTAAAATGGGTTTGGCTAAATACAATCTTTGACTAAAACTAGACTAAAATGGTCCTGGACAATTCTGACTAAAATAAGACTAAAATGCTCAGACTTTTAGTCGACTGAAACTTGACACGACTAAAAGGAGAATGAACGTGACTAAAACGAATAAAAACTAAAATGATAGCTTGATCCAAAGACTAGACTAAAACTAAAATTATTTGCTTGTAGTCCTGTAATATATTACAGAAAAGGCGGCCCGACTATTTCCTCCGAACGTTGCTGCCTGAAGCCTGAAGCTGCATCAGGAGGATGGCGGCGCCCTCCGAAAAGGCAAACCTTCATTTATATATAGAGAGAATCAATGCAGATCTGAGGTCAGTTCATGAAGAAGTCGGTTAACTGACTAAGTGTCAGAGGTTTTACAGATACGCTTTTCACATGTTTACATGTCGTGTCTTCAGCTTTGGCTTAAAATCCTGTCATATTGATGAGTGTCTATGCAAATGTGAACGGCTGGCATCGAAACCCATGTCAATAAAATCTACAAAAACCCCATTAAGGCGTGTGAAGGACAGAAACTCACCAGGAGACTTGAGCTCTAATCAAGAAGTAAAAAGAGATGAGCGATGGGAAACCTGACACAGAAAACATCAAGTCTACTTCCACCCGAAATGACGAGCAGATCCGCGTAAAAGCCAGAGAACCCGCGGCGAGGAGAAGCACCAGCGCGTGCCGTGCTCTGCTGAGAGCCGATCTGAAGTGTTGGCCGTAATAGCGGCACGACTGGAGGGTCATCAGGACTGAAGTGTGATGGAGGTCAGCGGCTGCTCGGGGACAACAGCCGGAGATGGAGACACAGTCAGAATCAGCAACCGCAGAAATAATGCTTTTCTATATATATATATACAGTGCTTTAAGTGGGCCGGTACGGAGCGGTACGCAGTACCGGCACTTCTAAATTGTACCCATCAGCGTACCGGAAATTATTTACTGTGTGCGGCGCGTACCGGTACTGTTCTTCACAGATTCCCCATCAGTCAGTAACTCCCCCCGATCTCCCCAAAGTCTACAGGTTGGATTTGTTGATTAAGGTGTTTTGATGCTCAAAGCTTGCCGTAGAGACGTAAAGGCGCGCTTCTTTGGCCGGTGTCATGCGGCTCTTGCAACTTTATTTGATAGGTGCAGTGAAAGACAGACTCGTAGGAAGTGGGTGCAAAATATGCCGTGATTCGAATCGAACCCGCGTT
Organism: Cololabis saira; assembly: GCF_033807715.1. Lineage (NCBI taxonomy): Eukaryota > Metazoa > Chordata > Actinopteri > Beloniformes > Belonidae > Cololabis > Cololabis saira. Next base: position 41,351,832 of record NC_084592.1, on the reverse strand, counting down.
CGCTGTACGCAAGTCGCCTGCTCATCCAGTTGAGCTATACGGGCACCCTCGTGGTTGTGACGGAAATAACTTGGAGGGACAAAATGCTCGGCCAAACGGAAATATGAAGGTAAACACAGGAGGTTTTTAACAGAGTGGGAGAGTTTTATATATATATATATATATATATATATATATATATATATATATATATATATATATATATATATAGATACACATACAAGGGCAAAACTTTAGTTTCAGAGGTGGGGGGGACACTAATAGGAATGGCAAATTTGTGCGTGTAGCTGAAGCGTGGATGTGCAGTGTGGCTTTGTAAGACTATGTGTGTGTGAATGCGAACAATCAAACAATTTGAATATGCATTTACTTTTTTAGACACTTTTTAACTTTTTTTTTGCCCGTTTTGGGAAAATGCTGGATCTGCATTCTTGGCCAGGCTTGATTTTTCATTTTCAAAAGCTTGGGCACAGAAAAAACATAGGATTCCATTGACTCCTCCTTGTTTATAATGGAGCCAAGGAAATTCACAGCACCACTTCTCTTGAAATCTTAAGGTTTTGTTGCAATGCTGTTCTACAATCACTTTTGGGCGAACATGTTTGGGTTCCTGCCTGCACTTCTTCACTTGTGCCTGTCTCCACCTATTTCTCCTATGAAATATGAAAATAGATCATGTTCATTCCTTCCTTTCCTTATAAACAAAGTGTGTCTTGATGATTCGCAATTACAGGCTGAGCCTACCGTTAGTTTTTAAACTGTAAAAAGTGGGGGGGACAAAAACATGATTTTGAAAAGTGGGGGGGACATGTCCCCCCTGTCCCCAGTGGAAATTGCGCCCATGTATGTATGTATGTATGTATATATATATATATATATATATATATATATATATATACACAAATTTACATAGTCCCATATTTGTATGACTGGAGGGGGAGAGTACCGGCACTTATTTTTTCCCACTTAAAGCACTGTATATATATATATAAAACCCTGACAACCTCAAATTAGCTCAAATCAAAGAGTGTCCATGTCTTGGAGTCACCTTTTGTGCATATATATATATATATATATATATATATATATATATATATATATATATATATTAGTGGTGGGGAAAAAGAAATCGATATTGCTGTCACAGTTTGGTTGTTGAGGACCCAAAAGCAGGAGAGCAGGAGGCAGGAGTTCACAAAACAGGGTTTAATTAACAAAAACCAAAACCAAAAGCGCTGCTGGGCAGGATCAAAAAGGGCAGAACAGAAACAGGGATCCAGGAACTAGAGGAGAACATGGAGGGAGCAAACAGTACAGGCCGACAGGGAGCAGGGAAAGACAAGACCAGATATACACAGGGGATAACGAGACACAGGTGCAGACAATCAGGGCAGATGGGAAACAGGAGGGGCAGAACTGAAACTCAAAAACTGGGAAGTGTCAAACCCTAACAATTGCAATATATTGTTGCGCTCTGTCACAATAAATAATCGATAAACTGACGGCAAATATCAATATTTTATTACAACACACATAATGGATTTATGCGGTTGTCACTGCACTATTGTTCATGCACTTCAATTAGTCCAGCTGTACAGTGTTTACATTTACAAGCCTAGGAGGCAGTGAGGTACTATGCAAAATTAAGTTGCTTACTGACTTTTCAGTATTAGAAACAAAGCAGTGCTCTGTCCTGGTTTATATAAAACATGCTATTAATGTTCATGCACTTTAATAATAATAATAATAACCTTTATTTAACCAGGTTAGACGCATTGAGATTAAAAATCTCTTTTCCAAGAGGGACCTGGCCAAGAGGGCAGCATAAGTTACAACAGAAAACACAACAAAAAACAACAAACAGCAATCACACACTGTAGTCAGGAACACAAATTACATATAACATAAACGGGTCCATATAATTTGAAAACTTTTTGGCACCATTTGAATTAAAAACAAGCACATTGCCCGAGAGAACTAGTTTCTCGATCCTTTAAAATTGATCGAAATTCCCCCAGAGTGATCAGTTCAGGTAATCTCAGATCGTTCTGTATGTCATTCCATGACCGGGGAGCAGCGTACCTGAAGGCTTTTTTCCCAAGTTCAGTGTTGGCTCTAGGAACGAACATGCGCAGAACGTCCTGTGAGCGTAAACTGTAAGGATTAGAGACTCTACACATGTAAGAACATAAATAAGAGGGAACCAGCCCAAGAAGAGATTTATAAATGAACGCTAACAGTCGAGAAAGTCTGCGGGCAGATAGAGACGGACAATTTGCAGTTGCATACAAAGTGCAGTGGTGGACAAGATTTCCACATCCTGTAATGAAACGTAAGGCACAGTGATATACAGTGTCCAGCTTTCTCAAATAAGTGACAGGTGCGTTCATAAACAGCAAGTATCCATAATCCAGTAAAGGAACAAACATGGTTGAAATTAAATATTTCCTAACGTGTAGGGAAAAACAAGATTTGTTTCTAAAGAAGAAACCCAATTTCATCTTAAGCTTACAGACCAGCTTTTCTATGTGTGGTTTAAAAGACAAGTTCTCGTCAATGATAATTCCCAAATACTTATATGTTTTGACTGTTTCAAGTTCAACTCCATGAGCAGTTAATATTTTTGGAATACTTAATGGTAGCGGTTTGCCATTTGAAAATAACATCACCTTCGATTTACTTGCATTTAGGACTAGTTTAAGCTGAGTCAGATGGGACTGAACAACATCAAAAGCAGACTGCAAAAGTTCAAGAGTTTGCACTACAGAAGGGGATGAACAGTATAATACCGTATCATCTGCATAAAAATGGAAAGCAGCATCTGATGCATTGTCACATATATTGTTTACATAAACGGTGAACAGCAGCGGTCCTAATATGGAACCCTGAGGCACCCCCTTTAATACAGGGAGGAACGAAGAAGAGGAGCCAGCAAACTGGACGCATTGGGATCTGTCAGACAGATAGTTAGAGAACCAATGAATGACATGCCGAGATAAACCAATCCTGTGTAGTCTATCCGCCAAAATGGTATGGTCGACTGTATCAAACGCCTTTGACAGGTCAATAAATAGAGCTGCACAGTATTTCTTGCAATCCAGTGCCTCAACAATATCGTTCACAACTTTAATAGCAGCAGTTATTGTGCTATGTTGTTTTCTAAAACCAGATTGATGTTGAGAAAGAAGACTTTTGTGTTTGTGTCTAAAAATTCTTTAAGTTGTTCGCTTACAAACTTTTCAAGAACTTTAGCTATAACACATAATTTAGAAATGGGCCTATAATGGGCCTTTAATTTGTCCAGCTGTACAGTGTTTACATTTACAAGCCTAGCAGGCAGTGAGGTTTATACAAATGCACTTTCTTTGTACATTGTATGAAGTTTTGGCATTGAATACATGCATAAATACAGGCGTTTTCCTTTTTATGGGTATTTTTTCTTTTTCAGTCACATATATCGTGATATATCATTAATGACATTTCTTACAATATATCGAATATCGTAGATATCATGTATCGTGATATTATCGTTATCGTGGGCCACATATCGCCACAGTGTTATATATATATATATATATATATATATATATATATATATATATATATATATATATATATTTATTAGGGCTGTCAAAGTTAGCGTGTTAATAACGTATTAACTTAACGTTCTTTTAACAATTTTTTAAACGCACAATTAACGAGCAGGATGAAAACAAAACAAAAAAATCTGCGCATTATATCATTTCTGGTGGTCAACGGCACCCGTAGCTTGAGGAAAAGTATGGTGGACTATTTTGAAAAGCGAGGAAAGACACACGACCGATGCAGAAAGTGCACCCCCTCCTCGCTGGATAGATGTGAGGGAAGGAGGTTCCTCACCTGAATACATTAGATGAGCAAAGACAGATCTGTTCCAAAGAATCTGAAGTATTAGCTAATTATAGTCTAAAGGCACTTGAGTTACACTCCTTGATGTTACATGTTCACTTTATTTGTTTGTAATTTATTTTTTGTATCACCCTGTTTTGATTCCACTTAGGAGAAGGGGATATTTTTTTAGCCTTTTATTTTCCTCCATAATTACATGGCAAATTTAACTGACCAATGCACTTCTTGTCATGTTTGTGATGCATATGGTTAATTTTTTTACATTGAGCTGCTTAGAAAAACAAGGAATCTTAAGTGTAAAGTTGGGACTACATTGTGTTTGTGTTTATGAAGGAATGTTACATTCAGGTCAAAAGCTTTTTTTGTGGAAAGTTGAGTAAACATTGGCATAAAGCAAGCATATTTGGCCTTTCTCATGTCGTTAACAGTATTAAAAACATTAAAAAAAAATACCTTAAGGTAATTTAGAACAGCAAAAAAATGTGTGAATAAATATGCGATTAATCGCGAGTTAACTATGGACAACATGCGATTAATCGCGATTAAAAAAATTAATCGTTTGACAGATCTAATATATATATATATATATATATATATATATACACATACATACATACATACATACATACATACATACATACATACATACATACATACATACATACATACATACATACATACATACATACATACATACATACATACATACATATATATATATATATATATATATATATATACATATATATATATATATATATATTTATTATTATTATAAATTAACTCTGGCAGGCAAAATAGACAAGTTTAAACTAAAAATACAAAATAAGGCACTCTGCAGCTTTACCAGTCAGCTGAATTTAACCTAATTTCTTTACTCAAAACCGCTTTTTTCAATTCCCTTTTAAATCCTGATTTCTTACACTTGAGTATGAGGCAGTACGGAAGTCCATTCCAGTATACAATAGCTCTGTACAATACAGTTCTTTTCAGTGCATTTACCTGTCTGGTATCATAATCATGCGTGATCGTGATCGGTACTAATAGAGAAAACAGGCTACTGCGTTTACGCAAAGTACAAATATTATTCAAATCCAAAATAAGGCTGCATGCCAATCTCTCCTCTATTTTCATCCAGGAGAATTTATCATGCATAGTATTTACATTATTCCCAATAGAACAGTGAAGTGTCGGTCATGCAGCTCTATTCTGAGCGAACTGGAGTTTAGCAAGTTCTTTTTTTGAGGTGGAACAAGACTAATGATTGAATAACAAGCTTGATTGTTGTGCCAGTTAAAAACATGCACATTTTCTAATGTTTGAAATACTTTTACTCATTTTACTGACTATATTCTTTATATGTATTGACCAAGATAATGTTTGCAGGTCCTCCAGCCTAATAAACCCTCAAGTACCTTGGATATAAGCATTTCCAATGTGTAATATTACATGCCAGCACCAAAGTGAGCTAAATCTTATTATGAAATGTAGCTTTTCAGGCCACAAAGATCCCACAAGTAAGAGGGAGGAAACATGGAACTGCACCGAGTGATGCAACAAGAGCTTTACTGTCAGGCTGCAGGTTTTCTCAAGTTCCCAGAGAATCCAGAACGCGAAGCCTCCGGTCTCGGTACAAGCACCGGCTCGTACGTGGAAGAATCTTTGTGTTTTATTGCTTTGATATAACCTTTGATTTTTAATATCCTATTTTGTTTGAATCTTAAAATGTATCCCAGCGCTGTACTTTACTTTCTTCTGCAGACACTTTCTGTGTTTCTGTCGCGCTTTGTTCCATGAAGCTCGTTGAGCTCGTGTGTTTGAACGCCGTCGTATCAATAAAGCTACAGACATGCAGCCAGTCACAAAGAGTTGTTGTATTGTTGAGTCAATGGGAGTTTAGAAACAGTGAAAATGTTCACTTGTTTTATTTAAAACTCCATTCCTGCGACTGCCAGCCAGGTTTTGACCTTTGTCCCCCACAGGTGCATCCTTTCATGTTTGTGTGGAGCAACAAGTGTGTTTAATAGACGACTCAAACCTTCATCGTGATGCACTGGCTTCTGTCTGTCAACAAAAACATCTTTTACCGGAGAAACACATAGTTAAACAACATATTACGTCATTACATGTAGATATTTGGTGGACGGACCTTCAGACTTCAGACAAATGTCCAGTTAGCTGAGACGACTCAAAAGAAATATACTCGGGTATACCACAATATATATATGCAATTCTTACTATTAATTTGTGCAACCTTTAACTATGTCAAGTTTTTTCTTTTCTTTCATTTCATTTCATTTATTATTTAGTGATTATTATTGTTCTTTTTTATGTTATTGATTTATTGTTCTGCCGTATTATGTATTTATTTTTTGTGCTTATGTTCGAAATAAAAGATATCAAATCAAATCAAATTGGTTGTAAACATTCAGGACAGCAGACGAGACGACGACTGACTTTATCCTGCTGCTGTTGAGGTGGTTGTTCGGAGAGAGAGAGCATATGGTCGTCATCAGGGTTTTTCTACTTCTTCCTACTGCTTTATCAAGCACAAAGAGCAAAACGGTCCAGCAGATGGTTTGGCTCAGACAGAAACGGCCGCCACGTCAGAGACACAAGAATCCACTAAAAAACAGTGACTACGTTTACATGCAGTCAAAATTCGGGTTAAGGTCAATATTCCAGTTACTGAAACATTCGGAATAATCTGTTTCCATGCGTGAGCTAACAGGGTTATCCCTGTATACATGGGAATTGTAATCATTTGGGATATCTCCATTAAACCAGCGACGCACGGAGAACGTCATGACGCAATTCCCGTCATTTCCGCTTCCTCTTCCTGTATCCAGTACTGGAGTTGAGGGGGGATGAGGGGGATGGCATCCCCCCTGATATAAAAACGGTCAAAATCATCCCCCTGTAAAACTGCCATCCCCCCTTTCCATCCCTTATGTCATTTCATCAATGAATGTGGTTTTACTGCTATTTACACATTTAGAGTCATCACCAGAAAAATAACACCAGAAAAATAACTTATTTGACAATTTTCACCTGTTTCAAGTAAATTTTCACTTGAAATAAGTAGAAAAATCTGCCAGTGGGACAAGATTTATCTTCTCATTACAAGCAAAAAAATATTGTTCCACTGGCAAATTTTTCTACCTATTTTAAAGGAGCTTGAAGCAGGATTGAGGCAGGATTTATGAAAGAAATCCGTATACGTTTTAAGTTTTTTAGTAATAATGTCAGATGAAGCGTTCCAAACCAAAAAGAATGAGCCCTCTAATGTATCTCTCCGTTGCCTTGAACAGGCTGTGTGCTGCAAAATGTGCTGCAATTCGGGCCCAAATTTCCCGCGCTGTCCTGCGGATGTGACGTCACATGACGCTGCATGCGCGTTCTCCCCGTTCTCCCGTGCCGGCTTCACTGTTGGCTGCAGTACCCCCGACAGCCGTCGTGGTGAATGGTGGCGCTAGAGAGTCTCATTTCTTAAAAGGAGCCTCATGCTCCTTTAAAGGAGCAATTGTTGTTTTTTCCAGTGATGAGTCTTGTTTTAAGTGTAATGAGATTTTTTTTTTACTAAAATGAGACATTTTAACTAGAAATAAGACAAATATTCTTGTTAAGATTGTGAGTTTTTGCAGTGATCCATGTTACTTATCCTGTGAAGGACAGAGTCATATTGATAAGTTCAGAAAACTGTTTTTTATTGTTGTGTTTTGATGTATTTGATGTAAGCCCAGTGGATATTTAAAGCTTACAGAAGGCTGCATTTAACTGCTGCTATGTCATTCCTGCAGTATTTCTGCAGGTGTTTTGGTCACTGCTATTATTTGTAATATATTATATTATTTGTAATCAGCACAAATTATCTGTCCCCATATGATAAAATCCACCATCCCCCCTGATTTTTTTTTACAACTCGAGTACTGGACGTAATATGTTGTTTAACTATCTGTTTCTCCAATTTTAAGATGTTTTTGTTGACAGACAGAAGCCGGTGCATCACGATGAAGGTTTGAGTCGTCGATCAAACACACTTGTTGCTCCACACAAACATGAAAGGATGCACCTACCTAACAACAACAATAACAGCAGTACGGCAGACAATCAACAGCCCAGTAGAAGTCGTTTTGTTTCTTGGTCCTGTAGTTCACCTTTTCCAGCGTCTTCCAGCGGTGCTTGATCTGGTCTGGCGTTCGTACAAATCCTGCTTCGCGCAACTTTTCGCTAAACCTTTTTGTAAATCTCGCTATCCCGGTACCTTCTACCATCTACAAATGACAAAATGTTCATATCTTTCATTACATTTATGAAGTGATTAGTCTCCTCCTGGTCTTGCGTTTCTCCATGTTTATAAGAACTTCCTGGACTCAAAAGACCAAGATTCCTTGCGAAAAGAACATGTGCAGAAAACAAATTCCTGTTCCTTTTGATGGGGAAATCCCGTTAGGCTAAACATGACCAAATATTCGGGTTAGAAAAGGAGGAACCAAGGGGTCATATTCGGGTTTCGGTTATTGACTGCATGTAAATGAAGTCACTGAGACAACCTGAATCTAGAGACATTTCTCCCAAACTACCCAACAAACCACGAAGGATGATTAAAGAAAGTAAAAAACTGGCAACAAAATCAACACAAAAAGAAAAGACCGGAGCGGTCGCCCTCATAACCCCCCCAGACCCCCTCGCTGTCACCGGCCTTGTGTAATGTGTAACCGGCACTGACAGTTGCTGTGCAGGTCACTAACCCCGTGGCCCCGTCTAATTGAGGCTAAGGATCCCGGCGTGTCCTGCCATTTATAATTAAGTACGTCATCTGCAGCCGTATGAAAGATTCAGCTGGACGAGGGGCGGCCGACACGCGATCCTGCCGCCGCCGTGACGCCGCTCGGGCGCAGAAATGTGCGTTTCTGAACGTTTCACGTCAGCTTTTAAATGGATTCTCAGATTCATCCTAAAGGTGACCTCATAATAAAGTTTTAATTTAATAATCTACTGAATGTTTTGAGGATTTTGCCATTCAGTCATGTGAAAAAGGAAGTTTCACCTCCAAAATAATAATAATAATAATAATAATAATAATAATAATAATAATAATAATAATAATAATAATATCAAAATAATCACATGGTTTCGACCAGCTCTTAAACTCAAAAAAATATAACCTGCAGTGAACAACACCTCATGACTCATGACATGACTTATTGTACTATGTCATAATTCAATATTGCATAAAAGAGAAGGAAATAAAGCAGCAGCTCAGTGGTAATCAATGACACCTAATTAACTGATCATCAGTCGCCGTGACGACCTGTCGGAAAGTTTTGGAGGCTCTGGATCGTTCTGTCTCTGAAAGACATCAGATATGAGCTTACAGATGCGATTGTCGCCGCTCATAAAGACTTATGAAGTTATTTCCACATGATTTGCAGCTTTGGGTCAGAAAGATTATTCATGCGTGAAAAGCTTTTTCATGGCCGTTTTAATCGTTCCAGTAATGAACATTCAAGTGAATCCGCTCCAAGGTCAGGCGGCGCCACGCTAGGAGCCATCACAAAAACACAGGAGAGGGAGAACATAAAGAAGAAGTTGGACTATACAACATCAACGCTTCTAAAAAGACTGAACAATGCGGCTCGTTTGAAAGGGCTGCTGGGAAAAATCTGCTTCTGTGAAAAACCGCGGCACAAGTTTGGTTCGCTAAGTTGCGCCGACAAACTGCATTGGAGCGTTGACTTTGGGATAGATGAGGTAAAAGTGGAGACGATGGCTGCGATGCCATGTCTGCTTCTTTGATGAAACCAGACCGCCTCCTATGAACCGCCGGGCACGGCGGTGGAGGGCTGATGATCCGGGCTGATGATTCGGGCTCAAACCGCAAATTTCTTTCCACGACAGTTAAATGCAACCGAAGCAACATCGTAAAAAAGACCAATCTGGACCAAGGAGGAGTGTGAAGGAGGACAACAACATGCAGCAGCTGTAAATGTCTGTAAATGTCGTACAAACTAAGCTGTAGTGTTGCAGGTTAAGATGCAGCAGAATCTCCCTCTTCTTCTTCTGTTCCCGTGACTGTTGTTATTCCTGCTCCTACGGTGTCGTCACTTCCAGAAGGGCCGGTCAGTAGCTCGGCTAAGCGTGGGTTGATATACATGCAGGAATAATTCGGATTAGGACGAATTATCTGGCACTAAGGCACTACACTAAGGTGTAAACACGGCTGTTAAAACTTCGATATCAGTCGGATGATTGCAACAATTCTACTTTCTGTTAGGGCATGGAAACGTACTGAGTGAGATCTTCATCTTCAACTCAAATTCAGAATCCAATTTAAAATTTTATTACTTGTGTATAAAGCCCAAAATGGCTTAGCTCCGCATTATTTGCAAGACCTGATAGTGCCTTATGTTCCTGGCAGAGCTCTCCGTTCCCGGAGTACAGGTTTACTCGTAGTTCCTAGAGTATCTAAATGTAGATTTGGAGGGCGGGCGTTCTGCTATCAGGCACCACTACTATGGAACCAACTTCCAATCTGGGTTAAGGAGGCTGACACCACCTCCACCTTTAAAACTAAACTTAAAACATTTCTGTTTAGTAAAGCCTATAGTTAGTGTTTAGTAAACCTCTAGCTGGTGTTGGTAAATCTCTAGGTAGTGTAAACTCTAGTGTGTTAGAGTCGCTCCTGTAGTTTCTTGTGCTGCCCCCCTTTTTCTTCTCTTTTTTCTCTCTTGTCCATGTTGCAGCATCCTCTGCCGGTGGCAAAGAGCATCTCTGAATGCAAAACACCGGATCCTGCAGCGTGGGAGTGAGAGGGGCAGGGTAACGGCCCGGTCAGGCGGGAGAGAGGTTTGTCCCTCAAGACTCCTCTCCCTGGCCCTGCCCCTTCTCAACCTTTCCCCGACCCTGCACCCCAACCTGGGACTTGCTGATTGGGCTGGAGCTTCAGGAGCTGCGTGCTGGCCTGCGGTCCCCACCCCCGGTCATCCCGTTGCTGCTTCCACCTGCCTGCTGTGCTGTTGCCGTCCCTGACCCACCGGTCTGGCCCTCGGCAGGAGGGTCCCCCCTTATGAGCCTGGTCCTGCTCAAGGTTTCTTCCTCCTAAAGGGGAGTTTTTCCTTGCCACAGTTTGGCTTAAGGTTTTTCTCCCACTATGGGAGTTTTTACCTGCCATATGTAATAATTGCTCGGGGGTTTATGTTCTGGGTCTCTGGAAAGCGTCTAGAGACAACTTTTGTTGTATTAGACGCTATATAAATAAAATTGAATTGAATTGAATTGAATTCAAGACGGGACAAACCCATTGAGGGCTTTCTTTGGCACGAGAAGAGTTTTGAAATGTCCTCTAATTTATCAAGCTTCAGAGCTAATTTGAGTTTAATGGGTTACAAGAAAACAAAAAATCGTCTTTACATTATTTCTGCGGTTGCTGATTCTGACCAAGTCTCCATCTCCGGCTGTCGTCCCCAAGCTGCAGCCCGGCTAAGGTGTATACGCGACTTTTAAAACCTCGATATCCGTCGGATTAAGGCAATAATTTGACTTCCTGTTAGTGCAGGTAAACGTACTGAGTGAAGGCTGATGAATGATGCATTCTGGACCTTTTTGAAGCGGTTTCATCCCCAAGCCAGGGCGGCGTTGCAGGAACCAGGGCGGGAAAAAGCCTGACCTGGGTGTCCTGAGCGGCGGGGGGGACGGTTTGGGTTGGGGTATTTAAACGGCACCAAAACATGGTTGTTAGTTAGTAGTTATAAAGTACCTTAATGTGTTCTTCCAGGTAAATTCTCTCAACAGATTAGAACTAGAGGTGGTGGAGTACGGAAGAGTATTAGGGCCAGGCAGGAGAAAAATAAAAATAATATTTTAGAGGAGGAAGATTTTTTTTTCATCATGCACTTCGAGAAAAAAGTCGAAATGTCGAGAAAAAAAGTCGAAATGTCGAGAATAATGTTGAAATACAATTTCAAGGAAAAAGTCAAAATTTCGAGAAAAAAGTCGAAATGTTGATAAAAAAGGCGAAATGTCGAGAATAATGGTGAAGTACAATTTCGAGAAAAAATGTGAAATTTCGACCTTATTCACGAAACTTCGACTTTATTCACGAAATTTTCGACTTTATTTTTGAAATTGTATTTAAACATTAATCTCGACATTTTGACTTTTTCTCAACATTTCGACTTTTCTCTTGAACTGCACAATAAAAAAAAATCTTCCCCTCTCAAATATTTTTTCCCTTGCATGGCCCTAATACTCTTCCGTAGGAGGAGTGTGTTCTGCAAATGCAAATAAAATCTTTTCACGTTATAACTTTGTTCTATTTTTCCTTCCTCCGTCCTCAGGTCCAGTTTGGCTGCGACAGAAACTCCCAGCCTGCCTTGCTCTTGGTCCTTCCCCTCCTCCTCCTCCTCCTCCTCCTCCTCCTCCTCCTCCTCCTCCTCTTCCTCCTCATCCTCCTCCTCCATGTCGCCCCCCCCCCAGCTCTCCCGGCTCACCCTTCCCCACTCAACTCCACTCTCTGTCCTGTCGATGCCTTTGAAATACGGCTTTCAAAAATGCTGCTTTTTGAATTAATGAATCATTTTTCGCCAGGTGTCGTTAAGGGAGGAGGACGGGGTGAGGGGTGGTGGGGGGGGCTGATAAATACAGAGCGGAGAAGAGAGTCTCAGCACTTCCAATCCCTCCCCTCATTTGCCCGGCACACTCTCCACCTCTGCTCACCCAACACACACACACGGATGATGCACACACACACACACACAGGCCTTTGGTTTCCTCTCCACCCCCCGGCCCCCCTCCCGCCCCGCCGCCCCCAGGCCTAGATGAAAGGCCTGGCTCGTTCCTGTACCTTTAATTTAAAGCTGAAAAGGAAAACGAGAGCGGGGGTGCGAAACACGCTTATGAATATGGAGAAAATTGAATGAGAAGCGTCCTTTTGAATGAACCAGCATGAATATCCCTTGGCCTTGTTGGGAGGAAGGTCGCAGGAGACCCTCGCATACACAGATGGAGAGCGGCTTGATGGACCAACGTGTCTGTTTGCCTCATTATGCGTATGCAGATGTTTCGAGAAGTTCAGGCTGTTCATGATGCTTTTTTGTCAGTTTTTCTGTAGAAAATTACTCTTATAAAATTAAACTTTTATAATTGAAAGAGGGAGCTTTGATCTTTCATTCGATCATTTTGAATTAACAGCTTTAAGATCATATTAGGCGAGAAAAAGAGGTATCCAATCTTGGACATGTGATCACAAGCGTAGTCGTTTATTTCTGCTGAGGAAGTTTGAATATTTTTATAAAATTCATATTGTTTTTCTGCAAAATAAGGCTGCAGAATATGTTGAGAAGGGCAGAAATCCTCAAAAATATTCATTTAAATGTCGTCAGATCAGCGTTTACTGCTAATGAAGACTCATTTGATCTCTTTTAATCTGGGTATCACCATCATCTGGTAATTTAGGGGGAAAAAACAAGTTCAGAGCATTCAAATTAGTTTGTAAAAACATCACAACTTTCACCAGTTCTTCCCTAATGATGATGATGATGATGATGACGATGATGATGATGATGATGATGATGGTATCGTGTTCCTCCACAGCAAAAGAGACTCCTAAAACGACAGAATCTAATTTTTCCTGCAGAAGTTACGAGCCGACGGTATGCTTTTATGTTTTTCTGTAGAAAATAATTATTTTTAATTTCAACTTTTATAATTAAAAGGGAGCTTTGATCTTTCGTTCGATCATTTGAATTAACAGCTTTAAGATCATATTTTGCAAGAACCACACACACAAAAAAAGAAGCATCCTATCTGGGACATGTGATCACAAGCGTAGTCGTTTATTTCTGCTGAGGAAGTTTGAATATTTTTATAAAATTCATATAGTTTTTCTGCATAGTATGTTGAAGAAGAGCAGAAATCCTCAAAAATATTCATTTAAATGTCGTCTGATCAGAGTTTACTGCTAATGAAGACTCATCTGTAGCTGAGAGGTTTTAATGCAAGTCTTTTAATCTGGGTATCTGGTAATTTAGGGTGAAAAAACAAGTTCAGCACATTAAAATGAGTTTGTAAAAATATCACAACTTTCACCAGTTCTTCCCTGATGATGATGATGATGATGATGATGGTATCGTGTTCCTTAACAGCAAAAGAGACTCCTAAAACGACAGAATCTAATTTTTCCTGCAGAAGTTACGAGCTGACGGCATGTTTTTACAAAACGTGCTATAAGCTTGAAGATTTATAAGCACTATATTTTCTTCATTCCAACACCTGAAGAACAAGATGCAGCTTCAAGACTCTCGACTGCATTCCTGTGTATGAAAAAAAAAGAAAGTGACCTTGACAAAACTGCACGTCGTTGTTCTGTTCGTTTAAAGGGAACTTTTTTCTAAACCTTTCTTGATATTGTACCAGGATGAACCGAGGCTGATGCTTCCATGGCCATCTGTCGTCTGACAATAAACCAGCACAGCGTTTAAAGGCAGGTGTAAACTCAGAGATTCTTGTGTCTGAAAAGTAGTGAAATAATCACAAAAAATTCAAAGTTTGACAGAGACCACGATGTTAAGCTTTGCATTTTCTTTTGACCCTGCGACTAATGGAGAGTTTCATATTCATTTGGTAATAATTATGTTTGTCATTGTTTGTTATTCCTTTAATACTTGTTTTTGCAGATACAAGGGGGCCGTACAGAGATGCTGGTTGGAAAAAGGACCTATGCTTGAGCCTCGTGTGAAGTAATACATTATCCTTTTAAAGACATATAATTATTATTTTTTTAAATACTGATAGAGATAAAGGCTAAGTGAAGAAGCTTTTACATTTTTAATTCCTTGAAGTATTTTATTTTGCATCTCTAGTTTCTTCAGAGGTTCAGAAATAAGATGATTTAAAAGAGATTTTAAATTTTGGAAGGCTATTTTATTAAAACCTTAGGTCTAACTATGTCAAATAAAATAAAACAACACAATCATAGACTGATTGATTAAAAACTGCTTCACTTATTGTTTCAATATTTCTACTTGATTTGGTTAATAATCAGGTTAAACCCGACTAATGTTGCAGTCTTTTACATTCAGCTGCTCGGTTTTAGATTGTCCTGTTTGAACAGGAAATGAACAGTCACGATAATGTTTTAATTACATAAATTAATTATAAGATATAAATTGTAATATCAGCCTCGGCAGCTAAGTGAAGTAGGGTGTCATCAGGAACAGAGAGCAGAGGAAAGACGAAGGGAGATGAAAGCAGGACGGAGGGAGGATGGATGTGTGGTGCCATTAAACGGTGAAACTCTTCCCTGTTTGTCGTTTTGTTGGTTTGAGGTTTTCTCTTTCACCCTGTTTGTTGTAAGAGGCAACAAAGGAAAAAAGTGAATTCCCATCTTTTTTTGCAGGAGGCTCTAGAGACGGAAATGCTGGAGACCTTAGACCGAACGCTTCGACATGAGGAGCTAAACGCAGTCCTTGTAGTCTTGACCTTAACATACAGGACTGTCTCAGAAAATTTGAATATTGTGATAAAGTTCTTTATTTTCTGTAATGCAATTAAAAAAACAAAAATGTCATACATTCTGGATTCATTACAAATCAACTGAAATATTGCAAGCCTTTTATTATTTTAATATTGCTGATTATGGCTTACAGTTTAAGATTAAGATTCCCACAATATTCTAATTTTTTGAGATAGGATATTTGAGTTTTCTTAAGCTGTAAGCCATGATCAGCAATATTAAAATAATAAAAGGCTTGCAATATTTCAGTTGATTTGTAATGAATCCAGAATGTATGACATTTTTGCATTACAGAAAATAAAGGACTTTATCACAATATTCTAATTTTCTGAGACATTCCTGTATAAACATCCAGAGCAACAGCTGGAAACGTATGTGTGAAAACCTGCTTTTATTGTACGGAAAAACATAATAAAAGTACACACAGGCGGGGCTTCAGGGGGGGCTGGGGGGGGCGGTGCTCCCCCGGCCCGGGGCCCAATGGTGTTTTTTTTCGGCACCAGTTGCTTCATATTAGATATAAAGCATTGTATAATATGTTGTACTGAGATTTTCACACTCACAGTTAACATTAAAACAAAAACTGCAATTGAATCTCCAAATGTATTTTGGGTAAAATCGCTGGTCATCAACAGCCGTCTATCAACGTCATCATCGATCACTCAACAGAGTGCAGTAATCCTACAGCCTAAACATGAACGGGAGTTAAGCCGGGCATACACTGTGCGATTATCGGCTCGTTTTGAGCCGATTTTCCAGTCGTGCGACTTTTTTTTGATCGGGCCCGATTTTGACCCAATCGTTGTTCGTGCCTCGTGCAGTGTACGTGGGGTAACGACGAGAGATTAACACCTCACGACGAGCTCCCGATCACAAATCGTGAGGTCGCCAGAAAATCAAGGATGTTTGAAATCCTGGTCGCTCCTCGTGAAGGCATCGCACAGTTGAAGCAGCTACGACCCGATTTACCTCATCCTTTCACAGAGAGCATGCGCAATCTCTGATGTCACCTCAAAAACTATTATTTGTAGTTTAAGTGTTGCAAATTCACACTACAACATGTTTTAATAGCAGAAAAAGACCGCATTTCCACGTTCGGTGCGTGTCGCCGCGTACCCTGCGCCGTAGGCTCTGCGTTGGTGTAACGCGGAACCATAAATCAGCCTTCAGTGTGTGCGCTGTCTGCTGTAGGCCGTCAGGTCACCCACCTTTTCGTTTCATCTCGTTCCCACCTCCTGCGTGTAAATTCTTTTCACTTTAAAAAAAAAGAGCTATTTATGTTAAGCATAGGATAAAAGTTTGAACTCGGATTTTTGGGAAGTATTTTCAAGATCGTTATTTTAATAGCGGGACTATTTCCAGCGGCGCCTCAAGGAGCGCTTCGGACGCGTCACGTGATCGTGCTGGACCAATAACAGCGGCCCCTGATGTAAACAAACCTGACGTCATACAATGTGCGCAACCTCGTCTTCCCAAATATGTAGAAAAATACAATATAATGAGCCGAAAAGTGCACAAAAATGACTAAAACAGTGTTATATGATGCCACAATGAAGATGAATTATAAACTAAAGTGAAATAATAAAAATCGCCCATAATGTGATTTCGTTTTTATCATTGTGCTGTACTGTTCGGAACAACTCTTTTTTCTCTTCTCATTTTGCTGGGACGTCGGGTTCCTCCGCGAGACACAACTTTTGCGGTATGTGTTCATTGTTGTGTCTAAAAATGATGCGCAGTGACCACCCAACCAGAAACGGTACAGATATTTAGGGATTTTTTAAATATATATATATATATAAAAAAATTAAATTATAAAAAAAAAAAAGGATCCCATAACCTTTGATCGGGTGGGCAGGACGCACGTTTGGGCTGGAACAGCCTACCCGTGCCCCAGAACCGGCCTCGAGTTCCTTAAATCGTGGGCTCTAAACTTTTGAACTCCGCGATCTAGTCGTGCAGTGTGAGATGGGGCAGTCTCATACGATTCAAAATATCGCACAGTGTATTCCCGGCTTTAGAAACACAAAAGTGGAGCGATAAAACACAAAGAAAGAGAAAAAAGGGAGCAAGGAAAAGCCAAATTGCCCAAGCTAGACGCATATGTCTGCCTCACTCTGATGCACCTCTCACTTTTTTGTATTTCTTTTGTATAATTTTTTGTATAATTTGTTTTGTAAAATTGTAAAATTGTAAATAGGTTATTTTATTTTATTCAGAGCTGTCCTTTTTTTTTTTTTTTTAATTTTTCTCTACCTCAAACTGCTGCACCTTAGATGTTTATTCTGTACATATGTCAAGAAATTCCACATTTGTGTATTTGTTTATTTACTGCCTAAAGAGCGAAATAACCGGAGTCGAATTCCTTGTTGGACAATGTTCGAACCTGGCCAATAAAGCTGATTCTGATTCTGATATTTTATTGGCCCTAATCCTCCTCCTGTGGGAGATGAAGCCGACGTTGTTAGCAGCGTTTCATCCCCGGGCTCACCGAGTACCTTCAAGTAGTGGTGAGTAGGCCACAATACTTCAAATTGAATTTAAAGGTGACCTATTATGGCATCTAATACCTATTTTAAACAGGCCTTGAATGTCTTAAAAACAAGCTTTTGATTTTCTTTGCTAAATAAATTAGAAATTCAGCCTCTGAGCCATGTCTTTATCTTCCCATTCTCTAACCTCATTATCTATGTGGGATTCTGAGTGGGCGGGGTTATGATAATGAGGCTCTGTGCTGATTGGCTGCCTGAACGACGCGATACACGCTATGAAAAAATGGTGGAAGCTCCGGCCGGCGGAGTTAGTTGTGGGCGTGGTTTCACGCATCGCTGAATCTTATTGGCTCGTAGATCCACATCACACTGGACGGCTCATCCGGGCGGCTGTACAGACACTGCAGAATTTGGTTGCTTTCCTCCTTCTCAGAGTTGGCAGGCTGAGGGGAGACCACTTTATATATGTTAAAGCAAGAAAAAACCTGTTTTTCATAATAGGTCCCCTTTAATTTATGGGCCGCCGTGCCAATTTTACTGCACTACTGTCATTAGTTGAAGTGGATGTCAGATGGTGATTTCAGAGCGATCTGGAGGCTCTGTGGTGCTGAACTCCTACAAATGCCTTGAATTTGTGTCTGAAATGTATTCGTTTTATTAGGCTATGTTTTTGTTGTTTTTGTGGTTTGTTGGCCTATGTTGTGTAAAGTTAATCCAACCTGTTGCAGTACAGTATAAGCCTGGTGATGTCTCAGCCAATCAGAGGGCTGGTGGTTAGTATGTAGGGACCCGGATGTGTTGTCATTGGTCACTGTTGCTAAGGACGTTGAACTAAACAGTTAACAGCAAGTCACTCTCTCTAGCTCATTATTTTAAGATAGTTAAGCTTAGAGTAACGTAACATGGTGTCAGAATGAAACTAAAAGCACCTTGAAAAGGGATGAGCCTCCAAAAGTGAAGTGGTCCGGACGAACGGGAGACGATCGGTGCGTCCGAAATGCCATACTAAACAGTATATACTAAAAATTATACTTAAATTCGGCACACTTTTGAGTAAATATCAGTAGTATGCATTAATTCGGACGTACTACTCAGAGCGCACACGTCACTTTCTGCCGTTGGGAGGAAGTGACGTGTCACAACAGCAGTAGCAGCAGTTACCATGGTAACAGCAGCAGCACCGCTCCGCTCTTTCCCCTTTATCATGGCCAAAACAAGATGACATTATATAATATTATTATATACGAATATTATAATATTATATTATATAATAATATTATTATACTTAATATTATACTTATGACATATACGTATCACTTAGCAACCAAACACTGCATTGCATTGTGGGAAGTTTCTGCTCAGCTAGTGTCCATCAATCCACACTAATAAATTTCTCCGGAATGAGTATGGATAGAGCATACTATTGAGTACGTACTAATGTTTCGGACGCACTAAAAGATCTCGCATACTCATTTTTAGGGGTGCAACAATATATCGTGCCACAAAATTTCGCGATACAAAAACGGCACGAAACATGTCGTGGAGGTGACAAACTGTATCGCGATATTGGATTATTATTATTAATCTATTGTGTTGACTAGTAACGCGCATCCGACCGCGCCTCGACCCGCGGACCAAAATCTTCCTCCGCTCAGAAGAAACTAGTACCGTTTTGGTCCCGATCACGGGGCTCTTGCAGGGTTTTGAGCTCTGAACTTTTACTTATGTAAGGCTGGTGTAGAGTTAAACCTTACCTTATTAAATTAAACCTTTTTCAGGTCGTGAGTAGGATAAACATGGGGACAACTTCTGCTGAGTTCCAGTGTACTTTAATGTCCCTCAACAGTGTAGGATTTTAGAACATCAACACAGCACCTAGTGCTGTACTGTGGCGTATCACTCCGCCCAATCTAAAACAGACTAATCACTACAGATAAACTGACTAGTGTCATTATAGTCCCTGATTTACATCAGAATATAAAGAATATATTTATAAAATAATGAACCCTGAATTACCAAAATAACCTTAACAAAAATAAATCTCCTCTTACACTTATAAGGTGAGCATGAATCAATCTTTTTTATGATGTAAAATTGTATGTATTTATTTACTTTTATTTATTTAGTTAATTTTAGTTGTTAAATTTCTAGAAAAGAAAAAAGTCAAATCATACAGAGAAACTATTCAGTTTGTGGCAAAATAATGCAAACCTGACATTTACTTTTAGTTCAGTTTGTGGAAAACGGTTGGCCTGGCTTTCTCTTTAAAACTTAAACAGTTATAAAGCATTACAAACTGTAACAATAGGGCAAATGCACAGCATTGTTTTGTATTTTGTGTCTTTCAAATAAAAGACAATTTTTTCCAGTCCTTTGTTCCTCATTCAAGGTTGTTAAAAAAATAATGCTATAATATCGTATCGTTAACGTGACCTCAATATCGTGTATCGTACCGTATCGTGAGATTCGCTACTGAAAGTACATGATCGCAAATGAACAAACAGCATTTAACCCTTTTCACCAAAAATCAAGCCAAAATGAATGAATGAGTTAATAATAATGAGAAATCCTGGAGGCAAGCCCCTTCCTGCAGACCTCTACAGACGGCGATGTTATGGCGGCTCGCCGGTCTGGAGCATTCAGAGTTCAATGTTCAAAAGTGAGGACGATTATAAACGAGTAGAAAATGCTGACGATAGCTCCGAGTGTTCCCAGGAGTGGGCGTCCCAGCAAATACACCGAACAGCAGACCGTATAATCCCCAGAGAAACATCTGAGGGCTCAGATCCTACTGAGCACGTTAAACGTTCTGGGGCCATGACAGCACGGCTACAAGACGACTGAACGGCTCGCTGGGAACGGCTGCCAGGAGAAACAACCACCTAAGTTTCCAGAAACACATGTGGACAAACCACTAGACTCCTGCAGCGACGTCCCGGGTAGAGATGAGTCGTTTGTGGGGTTGTTCGGCCTGGATCCCCAACACTGTGTTTGGAGGAATCACCAATCACAGCATTTAAAAGGGACCTATTATGAAAAACAGGTTTTTTCTTGCTTTAACATTTATAAAGTGGTCTCCCCTCAGCCTGCCAACTCAGAGGAGGAGGAAGGAGGAAAGCAACCAAATTCTGCAGTGTCTGTACAGCCGCCCGGATGAGCTGTCCAGTGTGATGTGGATCTACGAGCCAATAAGATTCTGCTCCCGTCGTTACGTAACGAAAATGTGATTTATATCGGTTGGCCTCCGATGCGTGAAACCACGCCCACAACTAACTCCGCCGGCCGGAGCTTCAGCCATTTTTTCGTAGCCGTGTATCGCGTCATTCAGCCAGCCAATCAGCACAGTGCCTCATTATCATAGCCCCGCCCACTCAGAATCCTGCATAGATAATGAGGTTAGAGAATGGGAAGATAAAGACATGGCTCAGAGGATGAATTTCTAATTTATTTAGCATCTATCTCAGCATTTATCTTTTTAATGTGTAACGAAAGTATCGGATCGGGACTCAAAATCAAATGACTCGGAATCGGATCGGGGCCAAAAAAACCTGATCGGGACGTCCCTACTTACAAGGATGGGTATTATCACAACTTGCAGATTCCTTTAAAACTTGTGTTTCAAACATGAGGATGAATAAGAAGTCTAGTGCTTGTTATGCTGACTTACTCTAGTGTCCTGAAGGTGATGCTAGAATGAGTTCTTCTGTGGTTCGTACGCTAATCTACTCAGATTCCCAAAGTTTTGGTGCACGAAGCCCTGTCAACCGTATACCAGAATCTTCTAGAGCTCGGTGTTGGACAGCGAAACCGGGTTCTGCTGCGGTGAGATGACCTGAAGGACAGCAGCTAATCGATATCAGCGTGAATTCAAATAAAAAAAACAATAACAAAGGTTTTAGGATGTCCTCGTCTAAAGTCCAGACCTGGGGCCTCATTTATAAAGCTTGCTTGCGCACAAAAAGGGCCTGAAAGATGCGCAAGCCACCTTCTACGCAAAGGCTGGGATCTAAAAAGAAAAAACTAACCGAAAAATCTGCGTATCCTTACGGCATGTCCCCCCTGTTCCCAGGGGAAATTGCGCCCTTGCGCCTCACGCCATTTTATTTTCACTCGCTTTATTTTATACTATTTATATAATATTTATACTTTTACTGTGACCACCAAATAATGTGGTTTTCCTGTCCTCCACCTCATCCACAACATTCGATGATCTCAGTCTCCGTAAAATAATAATAATAATAATAATACATTTTATTTATATAGCGCTTTTCTGGGCACTCAAAGACGCTTTACATTAAAACAAAACACATAATACAAATTACAATTACACAGGACAGTACAAAAGGACACAACATGAGACAGGACATTAATCACACATTAAAAGCAGTTCTGTAAAGGTGAGTTTTGAGATGGGATTTGAATGCTGGGAGGTCTGTACAGTCACGGATGTTTTTGGGGAGGGAGTTCCAGAGGGTGGGTGCAGCGATGGAGAAGGCCCTGTCGCCCCAGGTCCGGTGCTTGGTTCTGACTGGAAGGGACAGGAGGTTGGCGTCAGAGGAGCGGAGGCTGCGGGAGGGAGTGTAGCGGTGGAGCAGGTCGGTGAGGTAGCAGGGGGCCTGGTTGTGGAGGGCTTTGTGGGTGAGGAGAAGGATTTTGAAGTGGATCCGTTGAGGGATGGGGAGCCAGTGGAGCTTCTGGAGGACTGGGGTGATGTGGTCTCTGGAGCGGGTGTGGGTGAGCAGGCGGGCGGCAGAGTTTTGAATATATTGGAGTTTATTGAGGACCTTGGAAGTTGAACCGTAGAGGATGCTATTGCAGTAGTCGAGTCTTGAGGTGATGAAGGCGTGGATCAAGGTTTCAGCGGTAGAGAAGGAGAGTGATGGACGGAGATGGGCAATATTTTTCAGGTGGAAGAAAGCAGTCCTTGTGATGTGGTTGACATGGTGTTGGAAGGAGAGGTTACTGTCCAGGATAACTCCGGGGTTGCGGATGTGAGTGGAGGGAGACAGAATGGAGTTGTCCATGGTGAGGGTGAAGTTGTGAGCGGTTTTGGTGAGGGATTTTGGGCCGATGATGAGCATGTCCGATTTGTTGTAGTTGAGTTGGAGGAAGTTCGAGTGCATCCATGACTTGATTTCGGCGAGGCAGTTGGTCAGGGTAGAGTGGGTTGCAGAGGTGAGGGATTTGGTGGAGATGTACAGTTGGACGTCGTCGGCGTAGCAGTGGAAGTGGAGGCGGTGGCGGCGGATGATGTTGCCAAGGGGGAGCATGTAGAGGATGAAGAGTAGAGGACCAAGCACCGAACCCTGGGGGACGCCTTGTGACAGAGGGGCAGTGGAGGAGGAGCAGTTGTTGATGCTGATGAATTGATGTCTGTTGGTGAGATAGGATTTTAACCAGGAGAGGGCGGATCCGGTGATGTAGAGAGATGATTCCAGGCGGGAGAGGAGGATGGTGTGGCTGATGGTGTCGAAGGCTGCTGTGAGGTCCAGGAGAAGGAGAATGCTGAGGTTGCCGGAGTCGGAGGAGAGAAGGAGGTCATTGGTGACTTTGATGAGGGCTGTTTCTGTGCTGTGACGTGAGCGGAAACCAGATTGAAATGTTTCAAACAGATCATTGGAGGTGAGGTGGGTCTTGAGCTGAGTGGCGACGGCGCGTTCCAGAATTTTTGACAGGAAAGGGAGGTTGGAAATGGGCCGGAAGTTGTTCATGGTGTCAGGGTTGAGTCCAGGTTTTTTGAGGATGGGGGTGACAGCTGCCAGTTTGAGGGTGTCCGGGACTGATCCAGAGCTGAAGGAGGAGTTGACGATGTTGATGATGAGTGGGGAAATGGCTGGGAGACAGTTTTTTATAAATGTGGATGGGATGGGGTCCAGAGCACAGGAAGAGGTTTTCATGCCCATCATGACAGTGGAAAGAGACGCTGAAGACATGGGAGAGAAGTGAGACAGGGGCTGAGTGGTGGAGGGGGGGTAAACAGGTGGGGAGGTGGAGGGGGTGGAGGAGGTGGTCAGGTTACTGTAGATGGTCTGGATTTTGGATTGAAAAAATGAGAGGAAGTCGTTGCACTTAGAGACTGTGAAGGAGTTGGAGATGTTGTCACTGGGTTTGAGAAGTTTGTTGATTGTGGAGAAGAGAGCCTTTGGGTTGGAGGAGTCGGAATGGATGATGTTGGAGAAGTAGGTGGAGCGAGCTGAGTTGAGGGCATCCTTGTATTGGTGGAGATGATCAGTGTAGGCGAGTTGGTGAACAGTTAATCCAGATTTCTTGCAGAGTCGCTCGAGTTGACGTTTACGGGATTTCAGTTTGCGGAGTTCAGGGGTGTACCAGGGTGCTGAGCGTGCGAAAGAGACTGTTTTGGTTTTGATGGGAGCCAGTTGATCAAGACAGGAGGAGAGTGTATGATTGTAGTAATCCACGAGGTCCGAGGGGTTGTCGGGTGACGGGGGAGGGGAGGCGGACATCTGAGTGGCGAGAGAGGCTGAGAGGGCAGAGGGGGAGATGGATCTGATGTTGCGGAAGGATATTTTGCGTGCTTCTTTGGGAGTGGGGATGGGGATGTTGATGTCCATGATGATTGCCAGGTGATCAGACACGTGGAGGTTGAGGCTGGAGAGCTGATTTATTGTGAGGCCAGTGGAGCAGACGAGATCGAGGGTGTGGCCGCGGGCGTGAGTGGGGAAGTCGACGTGTTGAGTGAAGTTGAGGCAGTGTAGCAGGTCCAGGAATTCAGCAGCAGGTTTACAGTTAGGATCGTTGATGTGGAAGTTGAAATCACCCAGGAGGAGAACAGAGGGAGAGATGGAGCAGAGCTGGGTCAGAAAATCCGAGAGATCCGAGAGAAAGGAGGGGTTTGGTTTGGGGGGGCGATAAATGACGGCGGTGACAAGAGGAGTGGGGCCAGGTAGTTTGAAGGCAGTGTGTTCGAATGAAGGAATGACAGGAATGGGGATGGAGGTTGCTTTAATGTCCTTTCTGTATATTGCTGCAACACCGCCCCCCCGCCCCTCAGCACGAGCTTGTTCCATGTAGGTGAAGTTGGGGGGAGTGGCCTGATTTAGTGAGAAATAGTCCAGGGGTTTGTGCCAGGTTTCTGTTAGACAGAGGAAATCCAGATTATTGTCCGTTATAAATTCATTCAGCAGCAGGCTTTTGTTGTTGAGTGAGCGGGTGTTGAACAGAGCCAGTTTCAGGTGGTGTTGCTTGGTGATTGGCTGAGAGGACTGAGGAAGTGGACGGAGATTGGACAGATTCTGTTTGTTGTGATGACGTAACGAAGTTGCAGGACGGCAGGAAGACCAGAAGGAAGGAATGGAGTTTGGCGACGTGAAGTTGTAGGAAAACATGCGTCCTGAGCGGCTGTGTGGAGGATGGTTTTGCCAGAGTGGACCAGGTGTCGGGCGCGGGTGGTGGGCCGCGGCGGAGTGGAGCGGCGGCATGGTCCCGGTCGAGAGCGGTAGCTGGAAGCTAACGAGAGCTAGCGTCGAGGAGCCGAGGGTCCGGGTGTAGAGGAGCGACGAGAACCCCAGGAATATCCACAGGATTAGCCACAGCATGCTACATCCAGCAGGTAAGCTTGTTGAGGTGGAGATGGTGGTGGCTGAGGACGGAAAACAGCGGTGACCAGTAACGAGTAATGGCAGAGGAGCGAGCAGCTAGCTAGTTGCTTTAGCCGGTGGTTCAGAGCAAAACTTACTCGCGAGGGCTCCAAGAGGAGCCCGCAGCGGAGAGAAGACAGTTGCGGTGTACACGGGAGAAGTAAAAGTTGTATCAAAACTTACCGGCAGAGGCCCAAATACTGGGCCTGCTGCGTTGGAAATGCTTCGGTAAGTTTGATGTGAGCGGGTGCCAGGGATAGACAGACCACGGTTCTGCTGCGGTGTCAGGAGGACCAGAGGTTCTGCTGCGGTGTAGTGTCACGGTGGCTGGACTCGTCTCATTCATTCTGACGCCAAACAGGCTGCAGGAAGCCACTGCGCATGCTCAGCAGGCTCGTTCATATGCAAAAACATACCATTTATGGTATTAAGTGGGCGTGTAGAGGGCGGGATATGAGGCGGATTCAGCTGCGCAACCTTCCAGCTGGAATGTGATTTATAAAGTGAACATTGCCTGCAAGTGTGCTTGCACGCGGTTTTATAGATCCGGATTTTTTTTTGCGCCTGCCATTTTCGGCTTTTGGGTGTACGTGCACTTTTAGTATGAATCCTACGCAGTCCATTTTAAATGAGGCCCCTGAAATGGAGTGGTGGCGCCTTATCATACAGGAAACGACTACTTCATGTTATTGCTGATAAAGCTGCTGAATCATGGGTATTAGTGTCGCCTACAACATAGATACAGATACATAAATATTGGTCCAGTTGTTTTTTTTTAAGTGATTGTCTGGATATTTGGATAGTACTTTGGCTCACTTATTACTTATTACACTTATTACAAAACACACTCCTGCTTCATGACTGCGTTTATATACGTGGATGAAAACAATAAATAAAAAAGACGTATTAAAAGTTGTGATGTGAAAAAATAAAAGTAAAAAAAAATTTTTTTTTAAAGAATATATATATATATTTTTTTTGGTACATACTTTACAAACTTTACAAATTTATCATAAATCATTCCTGGAGGTCAACTAACTTTTTCTATATCAAATAAGGTTGAACTTTCTTTTGTGTCTCACACAAACTTTTCAAAATAAGTGCACGCAGCCAATTTCCTGCAGATAACTCCGTCTGTGTCCTTCGTGTGCAACATCGACTGGTCAAAGGTCAAAGCAAAAAGAAAAGGCTTTGAAGGCACCTTTTCTCTCTTTTTTTTTTTAAAGTTTTACTTTCATCAAAATTTGAGGAACACGTCAATGTCATTTTCAGGAAGTGTAGAATTGCTAGTTTTGCTTAAATCTTTGTATACTTGCACATGAAATTAATAATCCTAACATCACATGACTTTCATTAAACTGATGCTGTTATCTCGTCGCAGGCTCGCACCAGAATGTTTGTTAAAAAATAAAAGGATAAAAAAATCGTAAAACTGAAGTACTTTTTGAGCTCAGAACCCCCCAAATGCCAGGGTCGGTTTCTTGAAGGTCACATGCTTAATCAGGTAGCTTTAGGGCCCAAACATACGGAAGATTATTAGGGCCAGGCAGGAGAAAAATAAAAATAATATTTTAAAGGAGGAAGATTTTTTTTTCCTTATGCATTTCGAGAAAAAAGTCGAAATGTCGAGAAAAAAGTCAAAATGTCGAGATTAATGTTGAAGTACAATTTCGAGAAAAAGGTCGAAATGTGGAGTAAAAGTCGAAATGTCGAGATTAATGTTGAAGTACATTTTCGAGAAAAAAGTCGAAATGTCGAGTAAAAGTCGAAATGTCGAGATTAATGTTGAAGAAAAGAGAAAAATATTGAAAATAAGATGCAGACAAAAACCACTTTCAAGTGTTTTTCATTTCCAAATCCTCCCAAATCGAGCTTGGATCTCCTGATGTAAAGAACAAACGGTACCTTTGACCTATTTTATATGTTGATTTATAAAACGCTTCACCTCGGCTGACGGTTAAGGACCAATGAATGACATGCAAAAGCTTTGGAGGAGCTGTAACTTTTCTTTTTGTCCAGTACTTCCATTATTTCCCTTCTGGGACACAGGTGTTACGAGAAATAATGTGACGATAATGGTTATGTGGTTTTTGCAGCATATTAAATCGAGTTTACTTTCAGCGCGCCCCTCTTTTCAGCGAGGCACCCTGAAGTGTCGCCTCAAGTGTTTTTCCAACCAAACACGTCGGCTCAGAAATGGCTTAAAATCAAATGAAAGAAAATTGTATCAGTAAAACTACCTGAACACGATAACAACAGAATAAAATCTCAATAACAGGCTCTTTTTCTAAGCATATTTTTTTCCCACTTGGATTGAACCTCCACCTTTCCAAGTACCTGGCCTCTCTGAGGTTGACCCTGATATTTTTCAATTTTTTGAGCCAGCACATTTCCGTGGCGCCTCAGGGCAGCTCGGTGTACCACAGGGGTCAGAACTGCAACCACTTGGTTGTGGATGTTTTTTTTTTTTTTTAAGTGATGAAACAACCTGAATACCGCAATAAAATCAGTGCTTTAAGTGGGCTGGTAGGTACGCAGTACCGACACTTTTAAAAGGTTAAAGTTAAATTAAGTTAAATGTGGCTCATGTGGATTTAATTTGACAGACAGACATACTATCTTACAAAAACGTTTCATGTTTTTGTCTCATATCATATATTAGCAGTAGTGATGGGCGGTATGGACTAAAAAATGTATCACGATAATTTCTGGAATTTATCCCGATAACGATAAAAATGACGATAGAAAAATACCATTTCAACTCCACCTTTGTAACTATAAATCTGTCACCACATTCAGTCTTTGGAGCCCCCAAAACACTGCTCTAAAAGAATACTAAATGCTACTAAACTACACCAATTAATTGATTAATTGAATTGATAAAACATCCCCGTTCCGCCATGTTTGTTACACAAAAACGTATCAACGGGAATTTATCTTTCTTTCTTTCTTTCTTTCTTTCTTTCTTTCTTTCTTTCTTTCTTTCTTTCTTTCTTTCTTTCTTTCTTTCTTTCTTTCTTTCTTTCTTTCTTTCTGGCTCATTTCTTTCTTTCTTTCTTTCTTTCTTTCTTTCTGGCTCATTTCTTTCTTTCTTTCTTTCTTTCTTTCTTTCTGGCTCATTTCTTTCTTTCTTTCTTTCTTTCTTTCTTTCTGGCTCATTTCTATTTCTTTCTTTCTTTCTGTCTGGCTCATTTCTTTCTTTCTTTCTTTCTGGCTCATTTCTATTTCTTTCTTTATTTCTTTCTGGCTCATTTCTTTCTTTCTGGCTCATTTCTTTCTTTCTTTCTTTTTGGCTCATTTCTATTTCTTTCTTTCTGGCTCATTTCTTTCTTTCTTTCTTTCTTTCTTTCTCTTTCTTTCTTTCTGTCTGGCTCATTTCTTTCTTTCTTTCTTTCTTTCTTTCTCTTTCTTTCTTTCTTTCTGGCTCATTTCTTTCTTTCTGGCTCATTTCTTTCTTTCTGGCTCATTTCTTTCTTTCTTTCTTTCTCTTTCTTTCTTTCTGGCTCATTTCTTTCTTTCTTTCTTTCTTTCTCTTTCTTTCTTTCTGTCTGGCTCATTTCTTTCTTTCTTTCTTTCTTTCTCTTTCTTTCTTTCTGTCTGGCTCATTTCTTTCTTTCTTTCTTTCTTTCTGGCTCATTTCTTTCTTTCTTTCTGGCTCATTTCTTTCTTTCTTTCTTTCTTTCTTTCTTTCTTTCTGGCTCATTTCTTCCTTCCTTCCGTCATCAACGGGAATTTATCGTTTTATCGACTCGAGAATTTTTTTGACGGTAAATCGTGAACGGTAAAATATTAGCAGCAGTACTGGCACTTATTTTTTTTCCACTTAAAGCACTCAATAAAAAGAACATGCTGTATATTTCCCCAAAACACGAGGAGCCACTCAAAGCAGGTTTTAGTTTCGTTGGCATAGATGATGTATAATTATCAGCTACCATTACACTGTAGAGAAATGAAGGCGATGGCGGCTCATTACGTCTTTGTTTCAGCGATTATCTGTACGTCTCTCAGTTGTTGCCAGAAACAGACGGTTTCTGAGAAGCAGCGACGGCGGGGACTCCCCTCCCATCTTTAAGGAGTCAAATTTAGATTTTGTAAGCAAACTCTAAAAGGCAACGCGGATGTGTTTTGTTGTTGTAATGGTGTTGATGTTGCTGCTAGAGTCATGTTAATGTGAAGACGGCGCACCTTGAGCCTGAGGCATGAAGTGGAGAGAAGGTAAGGGGTCAAGTACCGCCAGACTAATTGGTTTTTCCAGAAAAACCAAACCTTCTGCTGTTTGGTTAAAACTTTGACACAGGAGTTCTGCACCAGGAATGATGACCCCGCCGCATCAACAAGGACACTTTGGGGTCGAACCCCCGCATCACACACGATCCGTCGTAAACAGTACTGGAGTTGAGGGGGGATGAGGGGGGATGGCATCCCCCCCTGAAATAAAAACGGTCAAAATCATCCCCCCTGTAAAACTGCCATCCCCCCTTTCCATCCCTTATGTCATTTCATCAATTAATGTGGTTTTACTGTTTTCACCTGTTTCAAGTAAATTTTCACTTGAAATAAGTAGAAGAAAATCTGCCAGTGGGACAAGATTTATTTTCTTATTACAAGCAAAAAAATCTTGTTCCACTTCCAAGTGAAAATCTACTTGAAACAGGTGAAAATTGTTGTTTTTTCCAGTGATGAGTCTTGTTTTAAGTGTAATGAGATTTTTTTTACTAAAATGAGACATTTTAACTAGAAATAAGACAAATATTCTTGTTAAGATTGTGAGTTTTTGCAGTGATCCATTTTACTTATCCTGTGAAGGACAGAGTCATGTTGATAAATTCAGAAAAGTGTTTTTTATTGTTGTGTTTTGATGTATTTGATGTAAGCCCAGTGGATATTTAAAGCTTACAGAAGGCTGCATTTAACTGCTGCTATGTCATTCCTGCAGTATTTCTGCAGGTGTTTTGGTCACTGCTATTATTTGTAATATATTATATTATTTGTAATCAGCACAATTATCTGTCCCCATATGATAAAATCCACCATCCCCCCTAATTTTTTTTTACAACTCGAGTACTGGTCGTAAACACTCGTTTTCAGAGATTAGAAAGTTCAGGAATTAAACGGACAGGGCCTCATCTTCCAACGGGGGGCACGTTTTGCGCGAGGGGACGCTTTTGCTCGGCAACGCATATGCTAATGGATGCACTACGCTGAGGAGGAGGGGAGAAAAGAGATCTGAATGGTTTGAGTAATCTGGCCGTGCAATGATTGGCAGCACCCGAAATCTGACCAATCAGAGGGCTCTTGCAGAGATTTCAACTTTTCATCCAAAACACATCACAAATCAGGAGCAAGAGAAAGAAAAAGGCAAAAACACGAGGAAACTCGTGCTTCACTTGAAGGTGGGTATGTTGTTGAAATAAAACTTTGTAGCACAAACACCTGAGTATGATGGAGTATTAGGGCCAAACTAAGACAAAAAAAATGGAAATTACGAGAATAAAGTCATAATAATATGAGAATAAAGTCGTAAAATTACGAGAATAAAGTCATAATATTACGAGATAATATTCTCATAATATTACGACTTTATTCTCATAAAGTACGACTTTATTCTCGTAATGTTACGACTTTATTCTCGTAATATTACGACTTTATTCTCGTAATGTTACGACTTTATTCTCGTAATATTACGACTTTATTCTCGTAATATTTCGACTTTATTCTCATAATATTACGACTTTATTCTATTACGACTTTATTCTCGCAACATTATGACTTTATTCTCATAATACGTATGATTTTGAAATTGTATGTATGAATGATACATTTGGGATGGGGAGAGGTTTGAGTGCGGGGGGGTGGTTGGGGGCTCCATAAACATTTCGCTTAAGGCCCCAATTTGGTCAGGGGCGGCCCTGGAAACGGACTAGCCTTCGTTTCAGAGAGAGCAGGAAAGTTTTCCAGGGTTTAAATTGGAGAGCTCGTCTCAGGGACTCTCGGCTAATTCCGAGCCCATCAACCGGGAAGGACTCAGGTGCTGCAGAATCCTTCAGTGGGGGGGGGACATCTGCGTAATGGCTGATGAACAAACACAGGGATCTTCCCTCCGATTCATTATCCTCACAGTGAATGCATTCAAGGTTCCTCTGGTTGTCGTTTGCAACGTATTATCTTCGCATCGGCCTGTCGATCAGCTCGGACCATCGCTAACCCCCGTCCGCCTACGCAAGGATGCACCCAAACACACACACACACACACACACACAAATCAGATCAGCTAATTAAGACGTGGCGGATGAGTGGGATCAAAACCCAACAGGGCCGGACAGATGTCTCACTCCGCCGACTTCAAAAGAACACGCGGCCGTGTAATGTGATTTGGATATAATGCTTCCAGGTCAGGGGTGACGGCGCGGCGGCCGGGCAGCGGCGCAGCAGCTGACAGGCGCCTAACTAACCATGACGGATGGGAATTCAATGGACTGACTACTCCATACACTTAAAGCTCGACGGCAAACAAATTACAGAGCTGACCACCTTGTCGGCCGCAGCAGACGAACACAGAAAACCACTTATGCAAAACAAGCATGAGCAGCGCTTTTTCCTGCGTGTTCAACCTGCAGGATGGATGCTGCAATCATCTACCTGCATGCACGTTATGAAACAACGATGGGGTGTTTTTTTTTTTTGATTTTATACATTAATCTGTGCCAGAATGCTCTATTTTTGTGCAAAATCGCGAGATCTGTCTTTATTCAGGCAGAGAAAGACAAGAAAAGTGACTTTCACGCGCTCAGAAAAGGGATTGTTGTTCTGAAAGGAGCCTCAAACAAGCTTGCAAGACGTTTGTGTTGGAAAGAAAAATTAGCTTTTTCTTTCTTCCTTTGTATTTTTCTACTCTCTGAAAGTTAGAAAAAGAAGTTAATTATCTTCACTGTTAACCTTTGGACCACATTTTCCATCAGTTTATTTACTTTTATTATAGTCGTCACTGTTTTATCTAAATCTAAGATAGTTAAGGTGAGAGAATCTTCTGCTGGGAGCTTTGACAACCACACACACACACACACACACACACACACACACACACACACACACACACACACACACACACACACACACACACACACACACACACACACACACACACACACACACACACACACACACACACACAAAGCAGAGATGTCCTCGACGGCAACAAATTACAGAGCTGACCACCTTGTCGGCCGCAGCAGACGAACACAGAAAACCACTCATGCGAAACAAGCATGAGCAGCGCTTTTTCCTGCGTGTTCAACCTGCAGGACGGATGCTGCAATCATCTACCTGCATGCACGTTATGAAACAACGATGGGGTGGGGTTTTTTTTAGATTTTATATATTAATCTGTGCCAGAATGTTGTATTTTTGTGCAAAATTGCGAGATCTGTCTTTATTCAGGCAGAGAAAGACAAGAGAAGTCACTTTCACAAACTAAGAAAAGGGATTGTTGTTCTGAAAGGAGCCTCAAACAAGCCTGCAAGACGTTTGTGTTTGTGTCCTTTGTATTTTTCTACTCTATGAAAGTGAAGAAAATGAAGTTCATTATCTCCACTGTTAACCTTTGGACCACATTTGCCATCAGTTTATTTACTTTTATTATAGTCAATGTTTTCTCTGAATTAAGTCTGAGCTTCAGGATGATAGTTAAGGTGAGAGAATCTTCTGCTGGGAGCTATGACAACCCGGTTAGGCGTCATTGCAGGTACCGGACGCACGCATGCACGCACGCACGCACGCACGCACGCACGCACGCACGCACGCACGCACGCACGCACGCACGCACGCACGCACGCACGCACGCACACACACACACACACGCACACGCACACGCACATGCACATGCACACACTGCAGATGAAATCACATGGACAAGTGGGCTTATCTTCAGCAGAATTGGTCCTAAAGTGTTTTTCACAGGAGGAAAATGTCAAAACTGGGAAAGTTGGCATCTCGGCCTGGATCTGAGAGGAACATCCAATCAGATTATCTACTCTCATTAACACCTTCTATCTCTGAAGCCTTTGCTTTTTGTCTCCAGACTGAACGGAGCTTCGCAGCACGACTCTTAACCGGTTCCATCTTAACCTTCACACACGGACAAACTGGTTTAAACATCAACTAAACACAGATCATCAGTTCCACACACCTTATTCAGTCATTTTATCTTTGTTTAGAGATGACTTTCATGTTTAATCTGTGTCTGTTTCTGACATTTAATTGTTTTTCTCCTGTTTGAGAGAAGCACTTTTCTGATTGTATCTCTGCTATGAAAAATGTCTGTACTTGAATGGCTGAAGTAGTTAACGTCTTCCTCTCTCGGTCATGTCACGCTCCAAGCACGCCGCGTTTATCCATTACAGTATTTGTTTTGTTAAAAGTTTGTTTTGCAGTCAGTTTGGGAAATATGCCGCAGAGATTTTTGAGTACAATAATATAGTTCTCCTTTATTGTTGTGAGACTGTTTATTCTCCAACTTAAAGTCAGCTTTAGTTAAGCAGAGGGAGGTGAATGACTGCAGCTCAGCATTCCTGCGGATGGAGCTCAAGGTTGTTTAGGTTAAACCTCTCAAACACGCAGTTTTCACCGAAGGAATTTAAAGATGTTTTTTTATTATAATCAGAATAACAACTGTCTCAATAAACCCGTTGCAGCATGACGAACACAGTCCTGGGGAGCAGTGGCGTCAATTCAGTGGAAGCTAAGGTATGGCAAGGTTACGAGTCACAGAACTTAACTAGAGTATCAATCAACACGTCCAGCGAATACTCATCACAGAAGTCTATGTAGCTTATCTGTGTGGTCAAGAAAATTGGAACTTTTTCAAATGCAGTCTCGCTCACTGCAAAAACTCAAAATCTTACCAGGAATATTTGTCTTATTTCTAGTTAAAATGTCTCATTTTTAGTCAAAAAATCTCATTACACTTAAAACAAGAGTCATCACCAGAAAAATAACTTGTTATTTGACCATTTTCACCTGTTTCAAGTAAATTTTCACTTGAAATAAGTAGAAAAAAGATTTATCTTCTCATTACAAGCAAAAAAATCTTGTTCCACTGGCAGATTTTTCCACTTATTTTAAGTGAAAATCTACATGAAACAGGTGAAAATGGTTGTTTTTGAGTCTTGTCTAAAATGAAATGAGATTTTTTTTTACTAAAAATGAGACATTTTAACTAGAAATAAGACAAATATTCTTGTTAAGGTTTTGAGTTTTTGCAATGTATAATAACTAGTGAAATCGATCATGTTGTTCTGATTTGCATTTGTAGTTATTCTATATGTATTAAGTAATAGAATAATCAATACAAATAGACAGAGTAATTCCATAAATGTATTTAAACAACAAACATTTACATTTTCCCTTGAAACCAAGGTGTGGCGGCTGCCGTACCCAATTGACGCCCCTGCTGGGGAGATTTCTGAAGAACAAACTTTTCATCTCCTGAACCGTCAGATGGAAGAGAACGAGAGCTGGAACCGCTCTGAGGAGTGTACAGGAGTTTAACGTGCCGAACGGTTTAACGTGTCTCTTTTTATTCGTGCACGCTGAGAAATTAATGGGAGAAATTAGCAGGGCAATTACCACTTTTAATTGGGCTAATTTCTGCCGTCCTGTCACTGCTGCATCCAGAGGTGCGGGTTCAACGCTCCTGGAGCGCGGCGGCGTTGCCCTTTTCACCAACGCTGTTATTAATTTCTCCAGGCCTCTTTTAGCCTCCGACATGTGAACCATTGAGGGTGAGCTGCTGTCAGCTTCCCCTTGATTATTATCTTGTTAGTATCACTCTATCTCGGTGGCACAGAAGCGCTCTATACTGTACTTGCCCCCCACCCCCCCTTCATAAGAGGAAGAACACAGAGGTACAAGAGGAAAGCAGATCCAATTTACGAAGGAGCTTTGATGTTGTGCCTGAAATATTTGAGAAAACCCCTCGACGCCTAAAACCCTTCACACGTCTAGTTCTCATTAAGCCTTTGCAAGAGGAGTCCTACCCCTGATAGCAAAATATGAGTGAATGAATGCTGAAATATGGTGAGGCAGAAACATTGAATCCATGTTGAAGCCATGTTGGTCCCCGACAAACAGAATATCAAATCAAACTTTATTTGTACAGCACTTTTCATGCATAAAAATGCAGCAAAGTGCTTTACATAAAAAAAATACACAAACATAAAACTTATGAATGCCTAAGAGTACTGTAGGTCTAAAGAGCAAGATATTAGAAACTGAGAGAATTAAACAATAGAATGTATAAAATAGACCATAAATAACGACTAAAACGTTTAAATATAACAATGAGATAATAAAACAGGATAAACTAAATGAAAGATTAATATAAAACAGAGTAGTAAGAGCCAATAAAAATAGGGATGAGCATAGAAAATTATCAAGAGTTAAATGAGTCAGTTAAAAGCCTGATTAAAGAGATGGGTCTTGAGCCTCTTTTTAAAAACATCAACATCCTCTGTGGCCCTGAGGTTCTCCGGGAGGCTGATCCACTATCGGGGGCCATAATAACTAAATGCCGCCTATACACGAATCCAGCAAAAACCGGAAGTCGAGCGGCCGCCATTACTGCGGTGGCAGCTCCGCTCCTCCGCTCCCTGCCAGGCTCTCTTAATGTATTTGTATCATCGGAAAACTCCTGTCCCGTCGCGTGCATTTGTTTTGATAGCAAATGAAGATGGGAAGGACTTTCAAAACTACTTTTCTGTTTCGCCAAGTGAACAGACGGAACGCAAAAAAAAAGATGTTAAACTGCTGGAAAGGAACTGGAATTTACCGGGATACCTTAAACAAGGAAGCCAGGGAGCAGTATATGGAGAAAATAATGATGAGGAATCCGATGAGGATTTACTGCCGCAGTTCTGCACAACCCACGTCTTAGGCTACCTTGTTTAGGAGTGTTTGGCAGCTGCTTTGGTAAATGTTTGACTCGCCATGTGTTTCAATAAATTAGTATAATAGTACAACATACAGTACATGTTTTGTATCACTCTTACTTCTCTTTTCTTTTTTTTTGACTGCTATATTATGCTGAAGAGGCTCCGAGGCATGAGCAATATTTTTGTTTTCCTCGTGGGATTATTTTTTTCCTCTTCAGCTACAAATAGAGTTAATATCTTTTCCTCAACAAACTAGTTTTATCTGAAGATTGGGGTTATGTATGTATGTATGTATTCTGTATCATCCGGAGCCGAGATAGTTCTGCCCTTCAATTAGAGACCTGTAATTGCGTTTCTTTTGGTCATCGGACGCCAGGCGATCAATAAAATATTCTTGGATACCTAAAATAAAACAAAACATAAACAGGTGTTGTTGTTTTTTTTAATCACGTAGCCTTTCCATAATGATTAAATGTCGCGCTGCTAGCTTGCTAACGCCAGCACACGTAACGTATGCTATATTACAGTGTTTAATCATACACTCCCTTATCTCCCTATTCCTCTATTCTTTCCTGCGTATCGCTCAAACAAATAGTTATTTATAAATTAACATCAGCATTAATTTAAGATACCTTCATTAGTTATGGGAGGCCACTGTCTAACATCATCAATCCAGCTATAATGATGCTGTAGAGCGTCAGGTTACAATAACAGCGGTGCGGTGGCAGATTGACACCTGCCACCGCAGCAATGGCGCTGCTGCAAGATGGCGGCACACACAAACCGGTCGCCGGATTCGTGTATATACATTGATGACATTGAATACATTGATTCAACATTAGTTACACGTTGGCATTAGAATCGGATGATTGATTGATGGTTGATCCACCATCAATTGTCGACCTTAACAAAAGAAATCAACCTTTTTGACCACAATTCTACATTGATTTAACATCTTTTGCTATCTGGGACACCCTGTCTGATTAGCAAAAAGCATTTCTTGCAACGTCTCGGAGCCAGACCTCCATCAGGACGGCCAACTCCATCAGTGTAAACCAGAGGTGTCAAGTAACGAAGTACAAATACTTTGTTACCTTACTTAAGTAGAAATTTTGGTTATCTATAATTCACTGGAGTAATTATTTTTCAGACGACTGTTTACTTTTACTCCTTATATTTTAAAAACAGCCTCGTTACTCTATTTAATTTCGGCCTTTAAAAAAAAACTATCCACTTAAATTGCTCCATCCGGATAGAGTGAATTTGGTTGTGGTTGTTTCAGATGTTCTTGTGCAGTTTTGTTCTTACATCCGTTCCCTCAGATTCCTGCAACTAAACTTGGATGTACATTCCAATAAAGGTTAGGATAAATGATAACATGCCTCTGAAGTTTGACTTTTTGCACCATTACAATACTTATAGGCAACTAGTCATCATATCTCCTGCTCTCTGAAACACATGTTAATGCTCAATAGTACACATATATGGTTCTTTAATATATTTGCATTATACTAAGATACATTCATTTTCAATGGCTTTTGTCCTTAATGGCTTTTTCTCCCCTTACATTACTTTTACTTTTATACTTTAAGTAGTTTTGAAACCAGTACTTTTATACTTTTACTTGAGTAAAAAACTTGAGTTGATACTTCAACTTCTGCAGGAGTATTTTTAAACTCTAGTATCTATACTTCTACCTGAGTAATGAATGTGAATACTTTTGACACCTCTGGTGTAAACATGCAAATTACATTTTATTTGGCTTTAAAGTTTTGAGTCAGTTTGCGTTTTTTTCTATACTGTAGATATTTTCTTTGCTGTGCAAATAAACACATTATTTCCTGTGTAGTTTAAAAAAAAATGTTGCATTAATGTCAATTAAGCTGTGTCAAGTATGACCTATTCTATGATCTATTGGCTGTACAGCGACGATGGTGATCGAGACAGAAAACATTCAAATACTCTGGAGGCGATTTGACTTTTAAAAAGTCCACAAGCGTCTGTTTAGACCGTTGTTATTTAGACAGAACTGGCATCCTCTGCAGACTCAGCGCTCGCAAGGCCGAAGTGAAGAAAGGTCCGTCACCTCGATTTCCTCGGCAGAGATTTTACACGGTATCAGCCCGGTATCACGGCAAATGGATAATAGACCGACCCATTATCTAACAGCATGAGACGTGCACACAAGTAAAAAGCAACGTGTGGAAAAGCTGCCGTTGTTGACGGTTTCATGCAGGAAACTCAGGTTTGAGGGACATTGTGGTTATTTTTGTTTGTTTTGTGCAAAACAACTTGTTTTTTTATAAAATAGGTTGTGCTCAAATACAGAGAACATTAATAATTAAACTCATTTTTTTGCATTTGCGGTGCTTTACTGCAACGATCTCTGAGGTAACGTCATTATCTTTATGTTTCATATAATGACCTTTATTTGTCTAAACAATGTAAACATATAATGATATAATGGTGTATCATTACTTTTGTATCTAAAACACACACAACTGATATGTTGCAGTTGTAAATAACATTTTAATTGGATTAATGGATTAATGGATGAATCAAATGTTGGGTCAACAAATAACAGATATGTGTCAGAGAGAAGATGTGAAACAGCATAAATACCTAAAGCAGTTTTCAGAGGAGCGCACTTAGACGACAAGAAAGAGCAATAAGGAGTAATAAATTACTATCTTTAATCAACACTTTATCTTTTAAATTCCAGGACAGAAATCTTTTTTGTACTCCGTCAGGTATTGCTCTTCCTGGCAGATTGATGCCGACATCTCTGCTTTCCTTCAACTGTTCCCTCTAGACTGTTTTACTGGTTAAATCAGTTAACTGGAACTAGTGAAGAAGGAAATTCGCCTGTCAATCAAACCTCTAACAGACATCGCCACCATCGCAGATTTCTGTTCACTACTCAACGCAGTCATTCCTCAGCACCTGATTGACCAGCTGAACCTGCCGGGCCTGAACACGTGTCCCCCAGAACTGGATCCTGGGCCTCCTGACAGGGAGACGTCAGGTAGTCTGGACCTGAAGCACCATCTCCACCACTACCACAATCAGCACTGGGGCCCCTCAGGGCGGTGTACTAAGCCCACTGCTGTTCCGTGTGCTGACTCATGGCTCAAATCCCACCATCAGCTTTCAATTCAATTCAATTCAATTTTATTTATATAGCGTCTAATACAACAAAAGTTGTATTCCAGAGACCCAGAACATGACCCCCGAGCAGTTATTACATAAACAATGGCAGGTAAAAACTCCCATAGTGGGAGAAAAGCCTTACGCCAAACAGTGGCAAGAAAAACTCCCCTTTAGGAGGGAAGAAACCTTGAGCAGGACCAGGCTCATAAGGGGGGACCCTCCTGCCAAAGGCCAGACTGGTGGGTCAGGGACGGCAACAGCACAGCAGGCAGGTGGAAGCAGCAACGGGATGACCAGGGGTGGAGACCGCAGGCCAGCAC
Organism: Cololabis saira; assembly: GCF_033807715.1. Lineage (NCBI taxonomy): Eukaryota > Metazoa > Chordata > Actinopteri > Beloniformes > Belonidae > Cololabis > Cololabis saira. Next base: position 41,311,941 of record NC_084592.1, on the reverse strand, counting down.
GCAGCTCCCGAAGCTCCGGCCCAATCAGCAAGTCCCAGGTTGGGGTGCAGGGTCGGGGAAAGGTTGAGAAGGGGCAGGGCCAGCTTTGGGTGTCATCAGCAAAAGCGATGAGATGGCATACAGAGAGGAGGTCCAAAGACGGCCACAGAGCCATCCCTCTCCGCTGAACCTTGACGGATCCTCTGAGGAGGCCGTCAAGAGCCTCAGCGTCCTTGTGATCATCTGTTACCATACACCGGCAGCTGTGCAGCTCTTCTGCGGTGTATCAGCCGCAGAAGCTGCTAGCTACGGCTACCGTTGCTCCAGCGAGCTTCACCGGTCCCAGAAAACCCACGGAGGACATCACGGCTGGGATGTACAGATATTTCTATGGTCTTTGGGTGAAACCAGTGCCGGAAACAGGAACTCGGCCAACCCACCGTCTGTGGCACCGTGGAGGGAAACGGCGCTTGGTGGTGTTAGGTTCAGTTATTTTAAGTAGGGTTTTGTTACTTTGACTCCTTTTTTGTGTCTTTGTTTTGAGTTTGTACTTTTTGTGATCATTTTGGTGTAAAAACACTCACAGCTTAACTTACTCCTTCCCTTGTCCTCGGGCTGCTCAGGCCCTCACATTGATGAATTAAGGACTCTGGAAGTGGACATATAAACCATTCCCAGATTAACGCGCCGCAAGGGTTATCCTCTCAGATCACTGCTGATGTTGTTCCGCCCTGGCATTGCATTAACACACACACCAAAGCTTTACAAAGCTGATAGAACCAACGATCAACTACAAGAGCTTTGATTAGCTGCCCCGGCTGCCACTTACTTCTAATCATAACTCTATGGAGGCGGGAAGGGTGTACTTAGCTTTTCGTGACATTTCTTCATTGTGGAAAAGTCTTCACGGACAAATAATGACACAAGTGTCCTCTGTGGGTGCATTTTCCTAATTTTAAGATCTGTTGAGGACTAGGTGATTTATTATTTTGTTCTGATACACAAAACATACACAAGCATTTTCTTCTTCAAATGACGGCAGCTTCTTGTGTATAGGAATATATATAAAGGAACCGAAGACTGAGAAAGTCACACGAGACAGTGCTACTTAGCTGCATAGCGCACCTTGATTGTAGTCCAGGCTTTTCTTTTTACCCAGCATGAAACACATGTGCAGAATGCCTGCCCTGTGGTGTGTTTGGCATGTCCTGTACCCCTTCCTTCGGGCATGCCTTGAATTATTTTGGATCTAAGAGCCTCAAAAACATATCGGACAAAAGAGAGCAGAACACAGTCAGTAGTAACCCCAGCAGGAAGTCCAAAGCCCAGGTTACCTGATGGTCCTTGACCTTGAGATAAAGGTCATTTACACTTTAAAACAACATGTGCTGCCTTCAAGACAGCATTTTTAAAGGTACGTCCAACCATTTTTCAACAAGCCAAAGCAGAAATCAAACTGCACAGATTTTAAAAGTTTGTCTGAAGTGAAGGGTTCTGGACTCGCCCGGGCCGGACTTTGGAGACAATGACAGCACTTGTGTACCGTGTCCATAGGTGGGTAGAGTAGCCAAAAATTGTACTCAAGTAAAAGTACAGTTACTTCAGAATAATATGACTCAAGTAGAAGTAAAAAGTAGTCATCCAAATAATTACTTGAGTAAAAGTAAAAAGGTACTTGGTGAAAAAACTACTCAAGTACTGAGTAACTGTTGAGTAACGTCTGATTTATTTTTTTAACACAACCATTCAAACAGACAAAAGTACAAAATAATCATCTTCAGGCAAATTAAATCAATAAAATAATAAAATAAATTAAAAGTAATAAAAAAATAGCTTAAATTAAAATAATCTTAAAGTAAATTCAAGTACTTTAATAAATAATAAAATAAATAAAATAATAACAGAATAAAAAAATAAATTAGGCACAAGTAGCACAAAATTTCAAGCCTTTGTACTTTTCTTTTTTAACCAGGCAGAACTAGAACAAACATGAACTCATAGACACTCTGTGTGTGTTTGAGTCTGTGTAAATGTGACAAAACATGCAAAAACAAACATTTTTCCCAAAGAATCACCCAGTGATGTCATGAGATTGACGCGTACGCGGATAAAAGGGATAAAAGAAAAGTAACAGCTCAACGTAGCCTAATGTAGCGGAGGAAGAGGAACAGTTTCTTCTTCAAAAATCTAGTAAAAGTAAAAAGTATAGTGATCCAAAACTACTCCTAAAAGTACAAGATTTCCCAAAACTTACTCAAGTAAATGTAACGGAGTAAATGTAACTCGTTACTACCCACCTCTGACCATGTCATACCTTTGCAAGTGTTTGCACGAAGAATGGAACAATTAATTGTCACGTATCATAACTTCATGTTCAATATGATCAATGCCAAAAGGCCTTTTCAGGAGCTCTCAGACTTACTGTCGCCTGATTTCCCAGATGGAGATGCTGCAGATGCATCCCGCAGTACGTTTACATGCAGAATTGTGACCTTAATCCGACCGATATCGAGGTTTTAAAAGTCACATATTCACCTTAGCCGGGCTGCAGGTTGGGCACAACAGCCGGAGATGGAGACTTGGTCAGAATCAGCAATCGCAGAAATAATGCAGACGATTCTTTGTTTTCTTGTAACCCACTAAACTCAAAATAACTCTGAAGCGATAAATTAGAGAACATTTCAAAACTCTTCTCGTGCCAAAGAAAGCCCTGAATCGGTCTGCCCCGTCTTGTCTTGAAGATCTCACTCAGTACGTTTACAGGGACTAACAGAAAGTCGGTTTGTTGCCTTAATCCGACTGATATCGAGGATTTAACATCCATGTTTACACCTTAGCCGGGCTGTAGTGGAACCAGACTGAAGCTCTTGAGATGGAGCTTTTAGTGCCAGATAATGCCTCCTGATCCAAGTTATTCCAGCATGTATACCAACTAGGGATGGGCGGTATGGACTAAAAAATGTATCACGATAATTTCTGGCATTTATCCCGATAACAATAAAAATGACGATAAAAGAAATACCAATTCAACTCCACCTTTTTAACTATAAATCTATCACCACATTCAGTCTTTGGAGCCAAATCACTGCTCTAAAAGAATACTAAATACTACTAAACTACACCAATGGGAATTTTTCTTTCTTTCTTTCTTTCTTTCTTTCTTTCTTTCTTTCTTTCTTTCTTTCTTTCTTTCTTTCTTTCTTTCTTTCTTTCTTTCTTTCTTTCTTTCTTTCTTTCTTTCTTTCTTTCTTTCTTTCTTTCTTTCTTTCTTTCTTTCTTTCTGGCTCATTTCTTTCTTTCTTTCTTTCTTTCTTTCTTTCTTTCTGGCTCATTTCTTTCTTTCTTTCTTTCTTTCTTTCTTTCTTTCTTTCTTTCTTTCTTTCTTTCTTTCTTTCTTTCTTTCTTTCTTTCTTTCTTTCTTTCTTTCTTTCTTTCTTTCTTTCAAGCTCATTTCTTTCTTTCTTTCTTTCTTTCTGGCTCATTTCCTTCCTTCCTTCCTTCCTTCCTTCCTTCCTTCCTTCCTTCCTTCCTTCCTTCACAAACGTTGTACGTCGATTTGACGCAGAACCATAAATCAGCTTTACACAAAAACGTCATCAACGGGAATTTATTGTTTTTACCGTGAGATACAAATTCTTACCGTGGGGAATTTTTTTGACGGTACATCGTGAACGGTAAAATATCACCCATTCCTAATACCAACCCACGCTTAGCCGAGCTACTGACCGCCCCGGAACCCCCCGTTCTGGAAATGACGACATCGTGAAAGCCAGAATATCAACACAGTAGGAGAAGAAGAAGACGGACAACAAAGAAGCATCCGGAGCGTGTGGCGCCACCTAGCGTCGAGGAGTCAAACTGAGGAATCCTCAGTTAGATTGTTGCCGATAGTTTGATTTAGATGTGCATGGAACCGTACTGAGTGTGAGTAATGAAGTTTTACATAAAACTTTCTCTTGTAGGCACGCCCGCCGATAGGGGGGGGACAAACGGGTCTGTTGTCCCGGGCCCAGGGTAGGTGGGGGGGGGGGGGGGGGGTAGAACTGATTAAAAAAAAAAATAATAAATTTATTCTCATTAAATTATGGAATCATTTTTCAAAATGTTTCAAAATATGCCTATTTGTGGAAAAAAAATATGTAGTTTTGAGTTACATAAAAGCTTGTTATTTGTTTTCTTCCTAATTGTCCTTGTGGTCAAGAACCCCCAACACAAAAATGGTTTGGCCGCTGATCAAAATTTGATGTTATCATTTAATTCAACCATTAGAATGGTCAAAATGTCCGGTCAGCACAAGTCCGGTGCTCAGAAAAGAAGAGAAGAAGAAAATAGAGGCCTCAGAGATTCTCTGCACAAATATTTTAAAAAGGTGGTGACAGTGAAGCTGGAATTAATAAAGTCAGCGTAGAGCAAGGTAAGAAACAGCAGCCAACGTTTACCAACCTTGTAACTTAACCTAACTGGCTAGCTCTAATGTTAACGTCCATTAGCTTGTATAAAAACCTGAAGAGCAGAGGGAGAGGAGAGGAAGAGGAGAAGGAGAGATCCGGGCGCAGGGGGGCCCATCTTAGATTATTTTGTCCGGGGCCCCGGCAAGACTGTCAGCTGGCCTGCCTGTAGGTCCCCAAATAAAATGTAGCGACCTGTGAAGGTCTTAAATCTGCTGTCCTTAAAGAAAACGGCACTCAGAAACAGCAAAACTGCTGAATTTGACAAAAACTTAACCAGAAGAACTAAAGACTACCCTCATATCTCCGCCGTGTCACTAGCCGCTCGTCAGCACTAACCACTCACTAATCCATTTATTAGATTGGTTGAGAGCTCCACTTGAGATGGACTCAAACTACACCCCCCCCCCTCCCGTAATGGCCGAGGAGACGGGAGCATCTGTTGCCCCAGATATCTTTGACTTTATTTGACTTCCTGACACAGAAAGATGGCTTTGAAGCAGACTCCGATCCGTTAGCCGGAGAGTCCCAGCGGGGGCGACCGGCACAACGTCCCGCCCCGATGGGCTGATGGGAATCAGAGGAAATCAATAAGCAATGATAGACTTCTGCTGTCCACTCAGCTAATCCTGTTAGCGATAGCCGTGGGTTTAATCGAGTGCTTGCACACACTACAGACACTCAGGCCCGGAGACTCCAGGTACACTTAACCCCTGTAAGGTTATGGATAAGATCTGCAGATCTTCCACAGTTGGTCTCCACCTTCGTTGGGGGGGGGCGGTCAGTCGACGTATTAAATCCTTTGCTCGGAGTCCAAGTTGGAATAAAGACATATTTCGTCCTTATGACTACGTTTACATGCAGTCAATAGCCCTTTTCTAACCAGAATATTAGCAATAACCCGGTTTTGCACGGCCATGTAAACACCAATAACCCCTTTGAATAAGCGGAATTTGCCGAAAATGACCCCTGGGTTCGTCCTTTTGTAACCCGAATATTTGGTCATGTATAGCCTAACGGGATTTCCCCATCAAAAGGAACAGGAATTTGTTTTCTGCATGTTTTTTTCTCAAGGAATCTTGGTTTTTTGAGCCCAGGAAGTTCTTATAAACATGGAGAAACGCAAAACCAGGAGGAGACTAATCACTTCATGAATGTAATGAAAGATATGAACATTTTGGCATTTGTAGACGGTAGTACTGGCAGCACGGTGGCTTGGTGGTTAGCACTGTTGCTTCACAGCAAGAAGGTCCCCGGTTCGACTCCCAGGCCCAGCAGGGCCTTTCTGTGTGGAGTTTGCATTTCTCCCCGTGCTTGCGTGGGTTTCCTCCGGGTACTCCGGTTTACTCCCACAGTCCAAAAACACGCATGCTAGGTTAATTGGTGATTCTAAATTGTCTGTATATGTGGCCCTGCGAAGGATAAAGCAGGTATAGATAATGGATGGATGGAGAAAGTACCGGGATAGCCAGATTTACAAAAAGGTGAAAAGTTGCGTGAAGCAGGATTTGTACGAACGCCAGACCAGATCAAGCACCGCTGGAAGACGCTGAAAAAGGCGTAACTAGAGGGCCGAGAAACAAAACGGTACCAGCTGGTCCAATTATCCGCCTTGCTGCTGTTATTGTTGTTGTTTAGGATTTGGATATGGCAGAAATGACGGGAATTGCGTCACGACGTTCTCCGTGCGTCGCTGGTTTGATCCAGATATCCCAAATGATTACAATCACCATGTATACAGGCAGGGCCGCCGCAAGGGGTGTGCGAACCGTGCGACTGCACGCGGGCCTCGTGCTATGGACCATTTTTTTTTCTTTTTTTTTCCTTTTTTCCCTTATAAATATCAACAGTCACGTTCCATTACAGACCTAAATGTGTACTAGTCTGTTGATTGCTGTTGATGATGTCCACAGTTGTTCAATACAACTGCGTCAGACCAAGTGCAGACACAAGCTGCTCTGATCCAGACGGGGGAGTTGGAACAAACTGTCACACAATGTCGAGAGAACGAGACAGATTCCGGAAATTTCCATCAGGGGATGAAAAAAGAAAAAAACTAAAGAAAATTGAAGAGTTTAATGCCTCTCTGAAAGGCTTGTTTGATAAATTTGTTACAAAAATCACCGATCCAACCAGGTCTCAAGCAGCCGTGGGGCCCCGCGTCGAGGCAAGAGATGATGATGAGGCAGGGGAAGGTATCCAGTATTTTGCTAATTGGAGAGTTAAAATTGCGCATATAGACACCCGATCCGACCCGAAAAACCCAAAAATTTCGCGCAAGGGCCCCCCCCCCGGCCATTTCGCACAGGGCCTCGCAAATCTCCCAGTCGGCTCTGTATACAGGGATAACCCTGTTTGCTCACGTATATAAACAGATTATTCCCAATGTTTCAGTAACCGGAATATTGACCGTAACCCGAGTTTTGACTGCATGTAAACGTAGTCTATGATCACTCGATAAAGGATCTCTTTTTGATATGGAGATCAGCACGACGCACGGCGGCGAACGGGGGGGGGGCAGGAGTGGACTTCCTTTGACAAAGACAATCTCTTCACATGCCGTATGTATATCAAAGTGACATAAACCCTGATAACTACTCTCGATACATGAGCCGCACATCTGTTGCAAAGTATTTCTGGGTTAATACTCCTAACCCCCCGCCCCCCTCCAGTGTGTGAATAGACATTATAAGAGCCGGCCCCAGTGGCACATGTTTAAAGGTACATTAAGAGAGCACATCAATTGCAGATGACATAATCCACAGCGCTCTTTTCAGACGCTTTCTCACTTCCTTAATCTCTCCGTTCTTTAACCCCCATCTTCTAAGAGGCTGAAAGCTCCCTTCATCTTCTCCCGAAAGCCGGCGGAGGAGCCGCGAGCCGCCCGGGGAAAGGAAGAGGAGAGGTATTACTGAGGCTGATTAAATTAACGCTCTGATGCAGATTCCTTGCCTTCTCCTCGCGCCTCGCGTCTCCTCTGACAGTCTTTGAAAATTAGATGAACTTGTTACACCAGGCTTTGTGCACATATTTGCCTGCTTTTAATTGATTTCTGCTTGTGCAACAGCAATAATTTGGGACGTCATATGTATGATACATACATAAATATAGGAAAATGCAAGCTAAGGAAATACCGGAGCGTTCCTCTCTCCATCACTCTAAACCTTTATAACCCCCCGGGCTCCGCCTGCCCTCCTCAACATAGAGAGTATCCTCTGCAGAAGTACTTTAATTACAAGTTTCCCCGCAGGTCTAATAATGAGAGGTTTACATAACTCCGGCATGAGCCGGCGTGTTATTCACAGACAATTCCTGCAGCCTCCTACTCCATCTCCGGTACAAAACGCTGTGACCTCCCACAATGCTCATTCTGCAAGCTGTTAAAATCCAACCAAAGCTCACTTTGTCTATCCTCATGTTCCATTTACCTCCTTAAAGCACACGCAGACTGAATTACAGCTCAGACACTGATTCACTTCTGTCTATTTGAAGCTAATTAATCGTTTCCATTGTGTGTAATGTTGTCATAATAAAAGGTGCTTCGTTGACAGTCTGATTCATGGACCGTGGCACCTCGTGTCCTGCAAGAAATACACTCCGGCTATGCGGAGGATAGTAACTGCATTCAGTACGGACGCTGATTGAGACGGTGCATGTGAAGATGATAACCACGGGGAACTACAAATGTCCCACTTTATCTGGAGAGTGTGGATGAGGAGACTTGTTTTTAAAGTTTTTACACAGATCCACACAGAGGTGTCAAGTAATTAAGTAAAAATACTTCATTACCTTACTTAAGTAGAAATTTTGGTTATCTATACTTCACTGGAGTAATTATTTTTCAGACGACTTTTTACTTTTACTCCTTACATTTTCACACAATTATCTGTACTTTTTACTCCTTACATTTTAAAAACAGCCTTGTTACTCTATTTCATTTTGGCCTTTAATAAAAACTATCCAGTTAAATTGCTCCATCCGGATAGAGTGAATTTGGTTGTGGTTGTTTCAGATGTTCTTGTCCAGTTTTGTTCTTACATCCGTTCCCTCAGATTCCTGCAACTAAACTTGGATGTACATTCCAATAAAGGTTAGGATAAATGATAACATGCCTCTGAAGTTTGACTTTTTGCACCATTACAATACTTATAGGCAACTAGTCATCATATCTCCTGCTCTCTGAAACACATGTTAATGCTCAATAGTACACATATATGGTTCTTTAATATATTTGCATTATACTAAGATCCATTCATTTTCAATGGCTTTTGTCCTTAATGCCCCCCCCCCCCCCCTTACATTACTTTTACTTTTATACTTTAAGTAGTTTTGAAACCATTTACTTGAGTAAAAAACTTGAGTTGATACTTCAACTTCTACAGGAGTATTTTTAAACTCTAGTATCTATACTTCTACCTGAGTAATGAATGTGAATACTTTTTCCTTTCCTTTTTAATCTCGACATTTAAACTTTTTTCTCGACATTTCGACTTTTTTCTCGAGATTGTACTTTAACATTAATCTCGACATTTTGACCTTTTTTCTCAACATTTTGACTTTTTTCTCAACATTTCGACTTTTTTCTCGAGATTGTACTTTAACATTAATCTCGACATTTTGACCTTTTTTCTCAACATTTTGACTTTTTTCTCAACATTTCGACTTTTTTCTCAACATTTCGACTTTTTTCTCGAGATTGTACTTTAACATTAATCTCGACATTTTGACCTTTTTTCTCAACATTTTGACTTTTTTCTCAACATTTCGGCTTTTTTCTCAACTTTTTTCTCGAAGTGCATAATGAAAAAAAAATCTTCCCCCAGTTATAACTAATACATACATGCAGCATGTGTTTCCTTCATTCTAAGGCTTATACAAGACATTTCATTTTTTGCGGCTCCAGACATATTTGTTTTTTGTGTTTTTGATCCAATATGGCTCTTTCAACCTTTTGGGTTGCCGACGCCTGCTCCAGAGTCATTGAACTGTTGAATCTTATTATGCACTATAGACAGAGAAACGTGCACGCACTATTTTAGTGATTATTTCATGCATTTGTTGCCAAAATGGAGACATTTGCCTTTATTTGATACCTATTGTAACTAAAATCACCCTCCAACATGAGATGCTTGAAATAGCATCTTCTTTCTTTTACCAGCAAAGACCAAACCCCCCTCTCCCTCTGCCAAACTTTTTGCATCAAAACTTTTGCTGCACCTCCTTGTGTCACTTTTGATCCTAATTTATTTTGGGGGGAAAAGAGACCATATGGAAATTGTGCAATTTTATTACTTCTCCCCGTTCAGCGTCTAAACCAGTGCCATTGTTCTGCTTCTTCTTCATTGACCCCATCCTGCCTCCGCCCATCTGCTCCAACAAGGTGATGTTTATCTCCAGCAGGAGGAAATTAAAGCCTTGCCTCATGAGCAGCAGATATGCAAATCTCACGCAGCGCAAATAGATTGCAGAGCTCGCACTGTGGACGGTGTGTGTGCGTGTGTGTGCGTGTGTGTGTGTGTGTGTGTGTGTGTGTGTGTGTGGGAGGGGGCTCCAACAATTTGAAATCAAGATACGTGGAATTGCGAGACACACATGTGGCTTCCTAAAAAAATGTGGATTCAAGATATTAAAAAGGAACATAAATAAATAAAAAAGAGAGAATGAAGAATTAGTGGTGGAGCTGAAAATTAAAATAAGAAAAAACTGAGGGGAATATTTATTCTGCCGGTCCATCAGCGTCCAGATATGGTTTAATAACTTTTGTTCAGTCACAGGTGAAAAGCTTATCTCCAGCTCGGACACACACACAGAGCATGGAAATAAGTTCCTGTGATATTCCCATTACACGGGATATGTATTTTCTTGAACTCACAAAATTGGAAAGTAATAGCGGCCATGCAAAACTGCCGTGCAGTTGTGGAGTATGTAATTTTGATATGCATTAGTGTTATTGTCAGGCCGGGTGTATGGGCTGTTTCCCTGTGTGATTGCGGGGTCTGGCTCGCATTGTGGGAGGGAAGCAGACAGGAGAAGATAGCATAAAACCTGTCCTTGCCATTCCAATTGGTCTGCATGTTTCTCTTTATCATTGTGCAGTTTCTCTCCACTTACGCTATAATTAAGTTTCCTGACCCCTGCCTCGCAGCCTTAACTAGGCATTGGGAAATATACAGCCACTGCAGATCTCTCGGCCTGATGCGCTCCCTTCCTCTCCCCTCCTGCCTCCTTCACTTGTCTCCTTCCCTCTCCCTCTCTCTCTCTCTCTTTCTCTCTCCAACCATCCCTCCCTTTCTTTCCCGGAGTCTCCGTCGCAGCTATAATGGAATAAGAATTATTAATCGAGTAATTGTGCGGAACGCATTAGTTTTGCAGCAAGAGTTTCTCTCTCGTTTTTCGATGCTTGATTATCCAGCTATTGAGCACCTCCTGCCTCTTTCACGTCCATAAAACACACACATACACACACACACACCTCCATCGGGCACATCACAATTCCCCTAAATCACATAATATCTCCCTTTTCTTTCAGAAACAAACTTGCAACGGTGGTGAATCGTGTTTGAATCACACCTGATGCTCAACTGGCGGGGAGAGACGCTCCTCTGACGGTGGTGAATTTCTGCAATGTCCCTTTAACCTCCAACCTGTCTGATAAAGAGAAGCAAGGGGGTGTGTGGGGGGGGGGTGAAAAAAACAACCATGCAGGCGCAGAAAATAACCTTCAGCATATGTGCAGGGATTGATGATGAAGAGCCCAGGAGCCCGACATCAGAGGCAGAACATCCTCACTCGCATCCACACTCATCATATAAAACTCCTCTTCAATCATAATTAGACTAATTAATTTAAATCAGTTTTGGATGCCTATCTAAACGCAGTGACAGGACTAAATGAACATCCAGCCGGCAGCACGGAGCCCCGGCCCAAACGTTCCCATAGTGAAACACACCCTCGTAGGATTAGAGCGGAAGAATAGGGGGATTATTATTTCATGACCTTTCAATCCGCTGCCTGTCAGGTTGAACTAAAGCCATATATGCTGCTGGAGGACTAATCTCCTTCTCCCTTTGTGTCCCGCAAGGGATGTGTCATTTCTTTATCCCCTCTATCCAGATTTACTCCATAAAATAAACTTCCCGGCCTGATCTGATAAGAAGCCATCTCCTCTCTCCGGGATAAGGCCGTCCGTCGGTGCCTGCGTCGCCCTTGCTTCCCCACAGCCGTATTTTTGGGTGTCAGATAACTCAGACGGGGATGGGAACAGTCAGGAAATGCCACTTTGTCTGTCTGGGAGCAGGTGACAACAAAACGACAGTGACTCTGATTAGAAAACAACCCCCCCAACCCCTCCCTCCACCTCCATCCAACCCCATCCTTCAGCACAACCACAGCTTTTTCTTTTTTCTCTCTTTCTACCAACCAGAATCACACATTATCGACCCTTTACCAGGTAGTCTGAAGAACCCAAACAGCTAGACTGATATTTGCACACACACACACCAAACCTGGTGCATCACAGCCATGCACACACTCCAGTGGTGTTATCATTCCACCTTAATTACTGATCAGTGCTCCAGCTGTCAGGCCAGATCTTGTGATCTGACCGCTGCTGTCCATCCCGTCTCCCATGGTTTCCTCTCCTCCTTCAACAGCTTTTTTCTTCTTTTTAATTATCTAATGGACATAACTCTTCCTTTGCAGCCCTGCCACAAGGCCATCCCACAATATTCAGCATGCCATGATCGATTTTGATGCTCAAAAAACATTTGAGGAATTTGTATTAAGCGTAAACTTCACTGAAGGTCAGAGAACCTACAGGTGGCACGAATGCCTGGAAAAGCTCTGCAGCATTCCGGCAGAACATGGACACCAAAGCCCTGCAGAATAATGTTTATGTAAAGCAAATATAAATAAGTGCAAATATGAGCTGTGTTTGTGCTATTTAAACTGTTGCATCGGGAACTTTCCTGAGGTGACCACATAGTCACCACAGAGAGAGTCATTGTCGCCCCCCCTTCCCTTTCTGCAGGTTTTTGGGATTAAAACGCTCTTGAAACCCACAAAGGGAAAAAACGGGGACCCGAAATAAAATAAATGCTGGAAGAAACACGGTGACACGCTGAGCAACAATCAGCAGCAGGGTCGATTTGCAGCAATTAAATATGAGCAAAACACCAGCCAAGTTTGAGCCTGTGGCAGAAGAACGACGCTACTGGATATTTGGGAAAATTAAACTCGCTGTTACGCTCGTTTTTTTTTTTTTTTTAATAGTTTATAGCCTAATCATGTAGTTTATTGACTTTGTGATTGTCACAAAGTAAGTTTTTTTTTGTCAGAGAAGTATTTGCAGTGCTGGTTTCTCCCGAGACTCTGCAGACCATCGAGGTACAGAAGCGTCTCCAAAACACTTCAGTCCTGCACGCTGAAATCCTGCAGCTCCTGCAGCAGCTACGGACCTAAATGCGTCCCATTTTTCCTCCTGCATGGCCTCATGCATCTGTGTCGCACCTTCCAGCATCTCCGTTTTTCCACCTGCGGGGCGCTGCAATGCCGCAAATCGGGATCTGCGGGTTTTGCAAGAGCGATGCGCTCTCAGTGCGCCCGACGCGCCGCCGCGGAGACGCGGCTGCAAAACACGCACTTCAGCTCCGAAATGCTGCACAGAAAACGCAGTGGAGAGAATAAAACAGGTGAACGAAAAGGAAAAAAAAAAGAG